>NW_027598875.1:0-35257 GCF_964194155.1 Cetorhinus maximus
CCATTTTTAAACCCACCACACCCACTGTAAAGCCATTACACCCACTGTAAACCCATCACACCCAATGTATGTCCATCACACCCACTGTAAAGCCATGGCACACCCACTGTAAACCAATCACACACCCACTGTAAACCCATCATACACTCACCAAAAACCCATCATACACCCACTGTACACCCATCACACCCACTATAAACCCATCACACCCACTGTAAAACCCATCACAACCACTGTATACCCATCACACCAACTGTATACCCATCAAACCCACTGCAAACCCAGCAACCCCAATGTAAACCCATCACACCCACTGTAAACCCATCACACCCACTGTAAAGCCATTACACCCACTGTAAACCCATCACACCCAATGTATGTCCATCACACCCACTGTAAAGCCATGGCACACCCACTGTAAACCCATCACACACTCACCGAAAACCCATCATACACCCACTGTACACCCATCACACCCACTATAAACCCATCACACCCACTGTAAACCCATCATACACCCACTGTAAACCCATCACACACCCACTATAAACCCAGCACACCCTCTGTAAACTCAACACACCCACTGTAAACCCATAACACCCACTGAAAATCCATCACACGCCCACTGTAAAACCCATCACACACCCACTGTAAACCCATCACACCCACTGTAAACCCATCACACCCACTGTAAACCCATCACACCCACTGTATACCCATCACACCCACTGTAAACCCACCACATACCCACCGTAAACCTATCACACCCACTGTATACCCATCACACCCACTGTAAACACATCACACCCACTGTAAACCCATCATACTGACTGTATACCCATCAAACCCACTGCAAACCCAGTGTAAACCCATCATACCCACTCTATACCCATCACATCCACTGTATATGCAAGAAACACACCTTAAACCCATCACACCCACCGTAAACCCATCACACCCATCGTATACCCATCACACCCACTGTAATCCCATCACAACCACTGTATACCCATCACACCAACTGTATACCCATCAAACCCACTGCAAACCCAGCAACCCCAGTGTAAACTCATCACACCCACTGTAAACCCATCACAACCACTGTAAAGCCATTACACCCACTGTAAACCCATCACACCCAATGTATGTCCATCACACCCACTGTAAAGCCATGGCACACCCACTGTAAACCAATCAACACACCCACTGTAAACCCATCACACACTCACCGAAAACCCCATCATACACCCACTGTACACCCATCACACCCACTATAAACCCATCACACCCACTGTAAACCCATCATACACCCACTGTAAACCCATCACACACCCTCTATATACCCAGCACACCCACTGTATACCCATCACTCCCACTGCAAACCCATCACACCCACTGTAAACCCATCACACCCAGTGTAAACCCATCACACCCACTCTATACCCATCACATCCACTGTAAACCCACCACACACCCACTGTAAACCCATCACACCCACTGTAAACCCACCACACACCCAGTGTAAACCCATCACACCCACTGTATACCCATCACACCCACCGTGTACCCATCACACCCACTGTATACCCATCACACCCACTGTATACCCATCAGACCCACTGTAAATCCATCACACGCACTGTAACCAACCACACCCGGAACACCCACTGTATACCCGTCACACACACTGTATACTCGTCACCCCCACTGTATACCCTTCACATGCCCATTGTATACCCATCAAACCCACTATATAATCGTCACACCTACTTTATTCCCCTCAAACCCACTGTATGCACTTCACACACCCATTGTATACCACACACCCACTGAATATACGTCACATCCAATGTATACCTATCACACCCACTGTGTACCCACCACCACACCCACTGTATACTGTTCACACGCCCACTGAATACTCACCACACCCATTGTATACCCATCACACCCACTATCCACTCGCCACACCCACTGTAAACCCATAACACACCCACTGTAAACCCATCGCACCCACTGCAAACCCATCACACACCCACTGTAAACCCATCACACCCACTGTAAACGCATCACACCCACTATAAACCCATCACACCCACTGTATACGCATCACACCCACTGTAAACCCACCACACAGCCACCGTAAACCCATCACACCCACTGTATACCCATCACACCCACTGTAAACCCATCACACCCACTGTAAACCCATCACAACCACTGTATACCCATCACACCCATCGTATACCCATCAAACCCACTGTAAACCCATCACACCTACTGTAAACCCATCACGCCAACTGTGTACCCATCAAACCCACTGCAAACCCAGTGTAAACCCATCACACCCACTGTAAACCCATTACACCCACTGTAAACCCATCACACATTCACTGTAAACCCATCACACACCCACTGTAAACCCATCACACCCACTGTAAACCCATCACACACCCACTGTAAACCCATCACACCCACTGTAAACCCTTCACACACCCACTGTAAACCCATCACACACCCACTGTAAACCCATCACACCCACTGTAAACCAACCACACCCGGAACACCCACTGTATACCCGTCACACACACTGTATACCCGCCACACCCACTGTATACCCGTCGCACACCCACTGTGTATCCGTCACACACTCGCTGTATACCCGCCAACCCACTGTATACCCATTACATACCCGCTGTATATCCGACAACCCATTATTTACCCATCACATCCACTTTATGCACACCACACGCACTGTATACACATCACCACCACTGTATACTTGTCATACACCCAATGTATACCCACCACACTCACTGTATACCTGCCAACCCACTGTATACCCGCCACACCCACTGTGTACCCGTTGCACCCACTGTATACCCGCCACACCCACTGTATATCCATCACACTCCGACTGTATACCCATCACACATCCACTGTATACCCATCACTTCCACTGTATACCCATCACACCCACCGTATACCCATCAAACCCACTGTAAACCCATCACACCCACTGTAAACCCATCACACCCACTATATACCCATCACACCCACTGTAAACCCACCACACACCCACTGCAAACCCAGCAAACCCAGTGTAAACCCATCACACCCACTGTAAACCCATCACACCCACTGTAAAGCCATTACACCCACTGTAAACCCATCACACCCAATGTATGTCCATCACACCCACTGTAAAGCCATGGCACACCCACTGTAAACCAATCACACACCCACTGTAAACCCATCACACACTAACCGAAAACCCATCATACACCCACTGTACACCCATCACACCCACTATAAATCCATCACACCCACTGTAAACCCATCATACACCCACTGTAAACCCATCACACACCCACTATAAACCCAGCACACCCTCTGTAAACTTATCACACCCACTGTAAACCCATAACACCCACTGAAAATCCATCACACGCCCACTGTAAACCCATCACAAACCCACTGTAAACCCATCATACCCACTGTAAACCCATCACACCCACTGTAAACCCATCGCACCCACTGTATACCCATTACACCCACTGTAAACCCACCACATACCCACCGTAAACCTATCACACCCACTGTATACCCATCACACCCGCTGTAAACACATCACACCCACTGTAAACCCATCATACCGACTGTATACCCATCAAACCCACTGCAAACCCAGTGTAAACCCATCATACCCACTCTATACCCATCACATCCACTGTATATGCAAGAAACACACCGTAAACCCATCACACCCACTGTAAACCCATCACACCCATCGTATACCCATCACACCCACTGTAAACCCATCACAACCACTGTATACCCATCACACCCACTGTAAAGCCATTACACCCACTGTAAACCCATCACACCCAATGTATGTCCATCACACCCACTGTAAAGCCATGGCACACCCACTGTAAACCAATCACGCACCCACTGTAAACCCATCACACACTCACCGAAAACCCATCATACACCCACTGTACACCCATCACACCCACTATAAACCCATCACACCCACTATAAACCCATCATACACCCAATGTAAACCCATCACACACCCACTATATACCCAGCACACCCACTGTATACCCATCACACCCACTGCAAACCCATCACACCCACTGTAAACCCATCACACCCATTGTAAACCCATCACACCCACTCTATTCCCATCACATCCACTGTAAACCCATCACAAACCCAATGTAAACCCATTACACCCACTGTATACACATCACACCCACTGTATACCCATCAAACCCACTGCAAACCCAGTGTAAACTCATCACACCCACTGTATACCCATCGCACCCACTGTATATGCAACAAACCCACTGTAAACCCATCACACCCACTGTATACCCATCACACCCACTGTAAACCCATCACACCCACTGTAAACCCATCACACCCAACGTATACCCATCAAACCCACTGTAACCCCATCACACCCACTGTAAACCCATCACTCCGACTGTATACCCATCACACCCACTGTAAACCCATCACACATTCACTGTAAACCCATCACACACCCACTGTAAACCCATCACACCCACTGTAAAGCCATTACACCCACTGTAAACCCATCACACCCAATGTCTGTCCATCACACCCACTGTATAGCCATGGCACACCCACTGTAAACCAATCACACACCCACTGTAAACCCATCACACACTCACCGAAAACCCATCACACCCACTATAACCCCATCACACTCACTGTAAACCCATCATACACCCACTGTAAACCCATCACATACCCACTATAAACCCAGCACACCCTCTGTAAACTCATCACACCCACCGTAAACCCATAACACCCACTGAAAATTCATCACACGCCCACTGTAAACCCGGCACACACCCACTGTAAACCCATCATACCCACTGTAAACCCATCACACCCACTGTAAACCCATCACACCCACGGTATACCCATCACACCCACTGTAAACCCACCACATACCCACCGTAAACCTATCACACCCACTGTATACCCATCACACCCACTGTAAACACATCACACCCACTGTAAACCCATCATACCGACGGTATACCCATCAAACCCACTGCAAACCCAGTGTAAACCCATCATACCCACTGCATACCCATCACATCCACTGTATATGCAGGAAACACACCGTAAACCCATCTCACCCACCGTAAACCCATCACACCCATCGTATACCCATCACACCCACTGTAAACCCATCACAACCACTGTATACCCATCACACCAACTGTATACCCATCAAACCCACTGCAAACCCAGCAACCCCAGTGTAAACCCATCACACCCACTGTAAACCCATCACACCCACTGTAAAGCCATTACACCCACTGTAAACCCATCACACCCAATGTATGTCCTTCACACCCACTGTAAAGCCATGGCAAACCCACTGTAAACCAATCACACACCCACTGTAAACACATCACACACTCACCGAAAACCCATCATACACCCACTGTACACCCATCACACCCACTATATACCCATCACATCCACTGTAAACCCATCACACCCAGTGTAAACCCATCACACCCACTCTATACCCATCACATCCACTGTAAACCCATCACACACCCAATGTAAACCCATTACACCCACTGTATACACATCACACCCACTGTATACCCATCAAACCCACTGCAAACCCAGCAAACCCATCACACCCACTGTATACCCATCACACCCACTGTATATGCAACAAACCCACTGTAAACCCATCACACCCACTGTATACCCATCACACCCACTGTAAACCCATCACACCCACTGTAAACCCATCACACCCAACGTATACCCATCAAACCCACTGTAACCCCATCACATCCACTGTAAACCCATCACTCCGACTGTATACCCATCACACCCACTGTAAACCCTTCACACACCCACTGTAAACCCATCACACACCCACTGTAAACCCATCACACCCGGAACACCCACTGTATACCCGTCACACCCACTGTATACCTGCCACACCCACTGTATACCCGTCGCACACCCCCTGTGTATCCGTCACACACCCGCTGTATACCCGCCAACCCACTGTATACCCATTACACAACCGCTGTATATCCGACAACCCCTTATTTACCCATCACATCCACTTTATGCACGCCACACGCACTGTATACACATCACCACCACTGTATACTTGTCATACACCCAATGTATACCCACCACACTCACTGTATACCTGCCAACCCACTGTATACCCGCCACACCCACTGTGTACCCGTTGCACTCCGACTGTATACCCATCACACATCCACTGTATACCCATCACACCCACTATATACTGTCACACACCCAATGCAAACCCGTCACACCCACTGTGTACCCGCCACACCCACTGTATACCCGCCACACGCCTACTGTATACCCACCAAACCCATTGTATTCCCGTCACACAACTACTGTATGCCCACCAAACCCACTGTATACTCGTCATCCCCACTGTATACCCTTCACACGCCCATTGTATACCCATCACACCCACTGTATAACCGTCACACCTACTTTATTCCCCTCAAACCCACTGTATACACTTCACACACCCACTGTATACCACACACCCACTGAATATACGTCACATCCAGTTTATACCTATCACACCCACTGTGTACCCACCACACCCACTGTATACTGTTCACACGCCCACTGAATACTCGCCACACCCATTGTATACCCATCACACCCACTATACACTCGCCACACCCATTGTAAACCCATAACACACCCACTGTAAACCCATCACACCCACTGCAAACCCATCACACACCCACTGTAAACCCATCACACCCACTGTATACCCATCACACCCACTGTAAACCCATCACACCCACTGTAAACCCATCACAACCACTGTATACCCATCACACCAACTGTATACCCATCAAACCCACTGCAAACCCAGCAACCCCAGTGTAAACCCATCATACCCATTTTAAACCCACCACACCCACTGTAAAGCCATTACACCCACTGTAAACCCATCACACCCAATGTATGTCCATCACACCCACTGTAAAGCCATGGCACACCCACTGTAAACCAATCACACACCCACTGTAAACCCATCATACACTCACCAAAAACCCATCATACACCCACTGTACACCCATCACACCCACTATAAACCCATCACACCCACTGTAAACCCATCACAACCACTGTATACCCATCACACCAACTGTATACCCATCAAACCCACTGCAAACCCAGCAACCCCAATGTAAACCCATCACACCCACTGTAAACCCATCACACCCACTGTAAAGCCATTACACCCACTGTAAACCCATCACACCCAATGTATGTCCATCACACCCACTGTAAAGCCATGGCACACCCACTGTAAACCCATCACACACTCACCGAAAACCCATCATACACCCACTGTACACCCATCACACCCACTATAAACCCATCACACCCACTGTAAACCCATCATACACCCACTGTAAACCCATCACACACCCACTATAAACCCAGCACACCCTCTGTAAACTCAACACACCCACTGTAAACCCATAACACCCACTGAAAATCCATCACACGCCCACTGTAAACCCATCACACACCCACTGTAAACCCATCACACCCACTGTAAACCCATCACACCCACTGTAAACCCATCACACCCACTGTATACCCATCACACCCACTGTAAACCCACCACATACCCACCGTAAACCTATCACACCCACTGTATACCCATCACACCCACTGTAAACACATCACACCCACTGTAAACCCATCATACTGACTGTATACCCATCAAACCCACTGCAAACCCAGTGTAAACCCATCATACCCACTCTATACCCATCACATCCACTGTATATGCAAGAAACACACCTTAAACCCATCACACCCACCGTAAACCCATCACACCCATCGTATACCCATCACACCCACTGTAATCCCATCACAACCACTGTATACCCATCACACCAACTGTATACCCATCAAACCCACTGCAAACCCAGCAACCCCAGTGTAAACTCATCACACCCACTGTAAACCCATCACACCCACTGTAAAGCCATTACACCCACTGTAAACCCATCACACCCAATGTATGTCCATCACACCCACTGTAAAGCCATGGCACACCCACTGTAAACCAATCACACACCCACTGTAAACCCATCACACACTCACCGAAAACCCATCATACACCCACTGTACACCCATCACACCCACTATAAACCCATCACACCCACTGTAAACCCATCATACACCCACTGTAAACCCATCACACACCCTCTATATACCCAGCACACCCACTGTATACCCATCACTCCCACTGCAAACCCATCACACCCACTGTAAACCCATCACACCCAGTGTAAACCCATCACACCCACTCTATACCCATCACATCCACTGTAAACCCACCACACACCCACTGTAAACCCATCACACCCACTGTAAACCCACCACACACCCAGTGTAAACCCATCACACCCACTGTATACCCATCACACCCACCGTGTACCCATCACACCCACTGTATACCCATCACACCCACTGTATACCCATCAGACCCACTGTAAATCCATCACACGCACTGTAAACCAACCACACCCGGAACACCCACTGTATACCCGTCACACACACTGTATACTCGTCACCCCCACTGTATACCCTTCACATGCCCATTGTATACCCATCAAACCCACTATATAATCGTCACACCTACTTTATTCCCCTCAAACCCACTGTATGCACTTCACACACCCATTGTATACCACACACCCACTGAATATACGTCACATCCAATGTATACCTATCACACCCACTGTGTACCCACCACACCCACTGTATACTGTTCACACGCCCACTGAATACTCACCACACCCATTGTATACCCATCACACCCACTATCCACTCGCCACACCCACTGTAAACCCATAACACACCCACTGTAAACCCATCGCACCCACTGCAAACCCATCACACACCCACTGTAAACCCATCACACCCACTGTAAACGCATCACACCCACTATAAACCCATCACACCCACTGTATACGCATCACACCCACTGTAAACCCACCACACAGCCACCGTAAACCCATCACACCCACTGTATACCCATCACACCCACTGTAAACCCATCACACCCACTGTAAACCCATCACAACCACTGTATACCCATCACACCCATCGTATACCCATCAAACCCACTGTAAACCCATCACACCTACTGTAAACCCATCACGCCAACTGTGTACCCATCAAACCCACTGCAAACCCAGTGTAAACCCATCACACCCACTGTAAACCCATTACACCCACTGTAAACCCATCACACATTCACTGTAAACCCATCACACACCCACTGTAAACCCATCACACCCACTGTAAACCCATCACACACCCACTGTAAACCCATCACACCCACTGTAAACCCTTCACACACCCACTGTAAACCCATCACACACCCACTGTAAACCCATCACACCCACTGTAAACCAACCACACCCGGAACACCCACTGTATACCCGTCACACACACTGTATACCCGCCACACCCACTGTATACCCGTCGCACACCCACTGTGTATCCGTCACACACTCGCTGTATACCCGCCAACCCACTGTATACCCATTACATACCCGCTGTATATCCGACAACCCATTATTTACCCATCACATCCACTTTATGCACACCACACGCACTGTATACACATCACCACCACTGTATACTTGTCATACACCCAATGTATACCCACCACACTCACTGTATACCTGCCAACCCACTGTATACCCGCCACACCCACTGTGTACCCGTTGCACCCACTGTATACCCGCCACACCCACTGTATATCCATCACACTCCGACTGTATACCCATCACACATCCACTGTATACCCATCACTTCCACTGTATACCCATCACACCCACCGTATACCCATCAAACCCACTGTAAACCCATCACACCCACTGTAAACCCATCACACCCACTATATACCCATCACACCCACTGTAAACCCACCACACACCCACTGCAAACCCAGCAAACCCAGTGTAAACCCATCACACCCACTGTAAACCCATCACACCCACTGTAAAGCCATTACACCCACTGTAAACCCATCACACCCAATGTATGTCCATCACACCCACTGTAAAGCCATGGCACACCCACTGTAAACCAATCACACACCCACTGTAAACCCATCACACACTAACCGAAAACCCATCATACACCCACTGTACACCCATCACACCCACTATAAATCCATCACACCCACTGTAAACCCATCATACACCCACTGTAAACCCATCACACACCCACTATAAACCCAGCACACCCTCTGTAAACTTATCACACCCACTGTAAACCCATAACACCCACTGAAAATCCATCACACGCCCACTGTAAACCCATCACAAACCCACTGTAAACCCATCATACCCACTGTAAACCCATCACACCCACTGTAAACCCATCGCACCCACTGTATACCCATTACACCCACTGTAAACCCACCACATACCCACCGTAAACCTATCACACCCACTGTATACCCATCACACCCGCTGTAAACACATCACACCCACTGTAAACCCATCATACCGACTGTATACCCATCAAACCCACTGCAAACCCAGTGTAAACCCATCATACCCACTCTATACCCATCACATCCACTGTATATGCAAGAAACACACCGTAAACCCATCACACCCACTGTAAACCCATCACACCCATCGTATACCCATCACACCCACTGTAAACCCATCACAACCACTGTATACCCATCACACCCACTGTAAAGCCATTACACCCACTGTAAACCCATCACACCCAATGTATGTCCATCACACCCACTGTAAAGCCATGGCACACCCACTGTAAACCAATCACGCACCCACTGTAAACCCATCACACACTCACCGAAAACCCATCATACACCCACTGTACACCCATCACACCCACTATAAACCCATCACACCCACTATAAACCCATCATACACCCAATGTAAACCCATCACACACCCACTATATACCCAGCACACCCACTGTATACCCATCACACCCACTGCAAACCCATCACACCCACTGTAAACCCATCACACCCATTGTAAACCCATCACACCCACTCTATTCCCATCACATCCACTGTAAACCCATCACAAACCCAATGTAAACCCATTACACCCACTGTATACACATCACACCCACTGTATACCCATCAAACCCACTGCAAACCCAGTGTAAACTCATCACACCCACTGTATACCCATCGCACCCACTGTATATGCAACAAACCCACTGTAAACCCATCACACCCACTGTATACCCATCACACCCACTGTAAACCCATCACACCCACTGTAAACCCATCACACCCAACGTATACCCATCAAACCCACTGTAACCCCATCACACCCACTGTAAACCCATCACTCCGACTGTATACCCATCACACCCACTGTAAACCCATCACACATTCACTGTAAACCCATCACACACCCACTGTAAACCCATCACACCCACTGTAAAGCCATTACACCCACTGTAAACCCATCACACCCAATGTCTGTCCATCACACCCACTGTATAGCCATGGCACACCCACTGTAAACCAATCACACACCCACTGTAAACCCATCACACACTCACCGAAAACCCATCACACCCACTATAACCCCATCACACTCACTGTAAACCCATCATACACCCACTGTAAACCCATCACATACCCACTATAAACCCAGCACACCCTCTGTAAACTCATCACACCCACCGTAAACCCATAACACCCACTGAAAATTCATCACACGCCCACTGTAAACCCGGCACACACCCACTGTAAACCCATCATACCCACTGTAAACCCATCACACCCACTGTAAACCCATCACACCCACGGTATACCCATCACACCCACTGTAAACCCACCACATACCCACCGTAAACCTATCACACCCACTGTATACCCATCACACCCACTGTAAACACATCACACCCACTGTAAACCCATCATACCGACGGTATACCCATCAAACCCACTGCAAACCCAGTGTAAACCCATCATACCCACTGCATACCCATCACATCCACTGTATATGCAGGAAACACACCGTAAACCCATCTCACCCACCGTAAACCCATCACACCCATCGTATACCCATCACACCCACTGTAAACCCATCACAACCACTGTATACCCATCACACCAACTGTATACCCATCAAACCCACTGCAAACCCAGCAACCCCAGTGTAAACCCATCACACCCACTGTAAACCCATCACACCCACTGTAAAGCCATTACACCCACTGTAAACCCATCACACCCAATGTATGTCCTTCACACCCACTGTAAAGCCATGGCAAACCCACTGTAAACCAATCACACACCCACTGTAAACACATCACACACTCACCGAAAACCCATCATACACCCACTGTACACCCATCACACCCACTATATACCCATCACATCCACTGTAAACCCATCACACCCAGTGTAAACCCATCACACCCACTCTATACCCATCACATCCACTGTAAACCCATCACACACCCAATGTAAACCCATTACACCCACTGTATACACATCACACCCACTGTATACCCATCAAACCCACTGCAAACCCAGCAAACCCATCACACCCACTGTATACCCATCACACCCACTGTATATGCAACAAACCCACTGTAAACCCATCACACCCACTGTATACCCATCACACCCACTGTAAACCCATCACACCCACTGTAAACCCATCACACCCAACGTATACCCATCAAACCCACTGTAACCCCATCACATCCACTGTAAACCCATCACTCCGACTGTATACCCATCACACCCACTGTAAACCCTTCACACACCCACTGTAAACCCATCACACACCCACTGTAAACCCATCACACCCGGAACACCCACTGTATACCCGTCACACCCACTGTATACCTGCCACACCCACTGTATACCCGTCGCACACCCCCTGTGTATCCGTCACACACCCGCTGTATACCCGCCAACCCACTGTATACCCATTACACAACCGCTGTATATCCGACAACCCCTTATTTACCCATCACATCCACTTTATGCACGCCACACGCACTGTATACACATCACCACCACTGTATACTTGTCATACACCCAATGTATACCCACCACACTCACTGTATACCTGCCAACCCACTGTATACCCGCCACACCCACTGTGTACCCGTTGCACTCCGACTGTATACCCATCACACATCCACTGTATACCCATCACACCCACTATATACTGTCACACACCCAATGCAAACCCGTCACACCCACTGTGTACCCGCCACACCCACTGTATACCCGCCACACGCCTACTGTATACCCACCAAACCCATTGTATTCCCGTCACACAACTACTGTATGCCCACCAAACCCACTGTATACTCGTCATCCCCACTGTATACCCTTCACACGCCCATTGTATACCCATCACACCCACTGTATAACCGTCACACCTACTTTATTCCCCTCAAACCCACTGTATACACTTCACACACCCACTGTATACCACACACCCACTGAATATACGTCACATCCAGTTTATACCTATCACACCCACTGTGTACCCACCACACCCACTGTATACTGTTCACACGCCCACTGAATACTCGCCACACCCATTGTATACCCATCACACCCACTATACACTCGCCACACCCACTGTAAACCCATAACACACCCACTGTAAACCCATCACACCCACTGCAAACCCATCACACACCCACTGTAAACCCATCACACCCACTGTATACCCATCACACCCACTGTAAACCCATCACACCCACTGTAAACCCATCACAACCACTGTATACCCATCACACCAACTGTATACCCATCAAACCCACTGCAAACCCAGCAACCCCAGTGTAAACCCATCATACCCACTTTAAACCCACCACACCCACTGTAAAGCCATTACACCCACTGTAAACCCATCACACCCAATGTATGTCCATCACACCCACTGTAAAGCCATGGCACACCCACTGTAAACCAATCACACACCCACTGTAAACCCATCATACACTCACCAAAAACCCATCATACACCCACTGTACACCCATCACACCCACTATAAACCCATCACACCCACTGTAAACCCATCACAACCACTGTATACCCATCACACCAACTGTATACCCATCAAACCCACTGCAAACCCAGCAACCCCAATGTAAACCCATCACACCCACTGTAAACCCATCACACCCACTGTAAAGCCATTACACCCACTGTAAACCCATCACACCCAATGTATGTCCATCACACCCACTGTAAAGCCATGGCACACCCACTGTAAACCCATCACACACTCACCGAAAACCCATCATACACCCACTGTACACCCATCACACCCACTATAAACCCATCACACCCACTGTAAACCCATCATACACCCACTGTAAACCCATCACACACCCACTATAAACCCAGCACACCCTCTGTAAACTCAACACACCCACTGTAAACCCATAACACCCACTGAAAATCCATCACACGCCCACTGTAAACCCATCACACACCCACTGTAAACCCATCACACCCACTGTAAACCCATCACACCCACTGTAAACCCATCACACCCACTGTATACCCATCACACCCACTGTAAACCCACCACATACCCACCGTAAACCTATCACACCCACTGTATACCCATCACACCCACTGTAAACACATCACACCCACTGTAAACCCATCATACTGACTGTATACCCATCAAACCCACTGCAAACCCAGTGTAAACCCATCATACCCACTCTATACCCATCACATCCACTGTATATGCAAGAAACACACCTTAAACCCATCACACCCACCGTAAACCCATCACACCCATCGTATACCCATCACACCCACTGTAATCCCATCACAACCACTGTATACCCATCACACCAACTGTATACCCATCAAACCCACTGCAAACCCAGCAACCCCAGTGTAAACTCATCACACCCACTGTAAACCCATCACACCCACTGTAAAGCCATTACACCCACTGTAAATCCATCACACCCAATGTATGTCCATCACACCCACTGTAAAGCCATGGCACACCCACTGTAAACCAATCACACACCCACTGTAAACCCATCACACACTCACCGAAAACCCATCATACACCCACTGTACACCCATCACACCCACTATAAACCCATCACACCCACTGTAAACCCATCATACACCCACTGTAAACCCATCACACACCCTCTATATACCCAGCACACCCACTGTATACCCATCACTCCCACTGCAAACCCATCACACCCACTGTAAACCCATCACACCCAGTGTAAACCCATCACACCCACTCTATACCCATCACATCCACTGTAAACCCACCACACACCCAGTGTAAACCCATCACACCCACTGTACACCCATCACACCCACTGTAAAACCATCACACCCACTGTAAACCCATCAGACCCACTGTAAACCCATCACACCCACTGTAAACCCACCACACACCCAGTGTAAACCCATCACACCCACTGTATACCCATCACACCCACCATGTACCCATCACACCCACTGTATACCCATCACACCCACTGTATACCCATCAGACCCACTGTAAATCCATCACACGCACTGTAAACCAACCACACCCGGAACACCCACTGTATACCCGTCACACACACTGTATACTCGTCACCCCCACTGTATACCCTTCACATGCCCATTGTATACCCATCAAACCCACTATATAATCGTCACACCTACTTTATTCCCCTCAAACCCACTGTATGCACTTCACACACCCATTGTATACCACACACCCACTGAATATACGTCACATCCAATGTATACCTATCACACCCACTGTGTACCCACCACACCCACTGTATACTGTTCACACGCCCACTGAATACTCACCACACCCATTGTATACCCATCACACCCACTATCCACTCACCACACCCACTGTAAACCCATAACACACCCACTGTAAACCCATCACACCCACTGCAAACCCATCACACACCCACTGTAAACCCATCACACCCACTGTAAACGCATCACACCCACTATAAACCCATCACACCCACTGTATACGCATCACACCCACTGTAAACCCACCACACAGCCACCGTAAACCCATCACACCCACTGTATACCCATCACACCCACTGTAAACCCATCACACCCACTGTAAACCCATCACAACCACTGTATACCCATCACACCCATCGTATACCCATCAAACCCACTGTAAACCCATCACACCTACTGTAAACCCATCACGCCAACTGTGTACCCATCAAACCCACTGCAAACCCAGTGTAAACCCATCACACCCACTGTAAACCCATTACACCCACTGTAAACCCATCACACATTCACTGTAAACCCATCACACACCCACTGTAAACCCATCACACCCACTGTAAACCCATCACACACCCACTGTAAACCCATCACACCCACTGTAAACCCTTCACACACCCACTGTAAACCCATCACACACCCACTGTAAACCCATCACACCCACTGTAAACCAACCACACCCGGAACACCCACTGTATACCCGTCACACACACTGTATAACCACCACACCCACTGTATACCCGTCGCACACCCACTGTGTATCCGTCACACACTCGCTGTATACCCGCCAACCCACTGTATACCCATTACATACCCGCTGTATATCCGACAACCCATTATTTACCCATCACATCCACTTTATGCACACCACACGCACTGTATACACATCACCACCACTGTATACTTGTCATACACCCAATGTATACCCACCACACTCACTGTATACCTGCCAACCCACTGTATACCCGCCACATCCACTGTGTACCCGTTGCACCCACTGTATACCCGCCACACCCACTGTATATCCATCACACTCCGACTGTATACCCATCACACATCCACTGTATACCCATCACTTCCACTGTATACCCATCACACCCACCGTATACCCATCAAACCCACTGTAAACCCATCACACCCACTGTAAACCCATCACACCCACTATATACCCATCACACCCACTGTAAACCCACCACACACCCACTGCAAACCCAGTGTAAACCCATCACACCCACTGTAAACCCATCACACCCACTGTAAAGCCATTACACCCACTGTAAACCCATCACACCCAATGTATGTCCATCACACCCACTGTAAAGCCATGGCACACCCACTGTAAACCAATCACACACCCACTGTAAACCCATCACACCCACTGTAAACCCATCACACACCCACTGTAAACCCATCACACCCACTGTAAACCCTTCACACACCCACTGTAAACCCATCACACACCCACTGTAAACCCATCACACCCACTGTAAACCAACCACACCCGGAACACCCACTGTATACCCGTCACACACACTGTATAACCACCACACCCACTGTATACCCGTCGCACACCCACTGTGTATCCGTCACACACTCGCTGTATACCCGCCAACCCACTGTATACCCATTACATACCCGCTGTATATCCGACAACCCATTATTTACCCATCACATCCACTTTATGCACACCACACGCACTGTATACACATCACCACCACTGTATACTTGTCATACACCCAATGTATACCCACCACACTCACTGTATACCTGCCAACCCACTGTATACCCGCCACATCCACTGTGTACCCGTTGCACCCACTGTATACCCGCCACACCCACTGTATATCCATCACACTCCGACTGTATACCCATCACACATCCACTGTATACCCATCACTTCCACTGTATACCCATCACACCCACCGTATACCCATCAAACCCACTGTAAACCCATCACACCCACTGTAAACCCATCACACCCACTATATACCCATCACACCCACTGTAAACCCACCACACACCCACTGCAAACCCAGTGTAAACCCATCACACCCACTGTAAACCCATCACACCCACTGTAAAGCCATTACACCCACTGTAAACCCATCACACCCAATGTATGTCCATCACACCCACTGTAAAGCCATGGCACACCCACTGTAAACCAATCACACACCCACTGTAAACCCATCACACACTAACCGAAAACCCATCATACACCCACTGTACACCCATCACACCCACTATAAATCCATCACACCCACTGTAAACCCATCATACACCCACTGTAAACCCATCACACACCCACTATAAACCCAGCACACCCTCTGTAAACTTATCACACCCACTGTAAACCCATAACACCCACTGAAAATCCATCACACGCCCACTGTAAACCCATCACAAACCCACTGTAAACCCATCATACCCACTGTAAACCCATCACACCCACTGTAAACCCATCGCACCCACTGTATACCCATTACACCCACTGTAAACCCACCACATACCCACCGTAAACCTATCACACCCACTGTATACCCATCACACCCGCTGTAAACACATCACACCCACTGTAAACCCATCATACCGACTGTATACCCATCAAACCCACTGCAAACCCAGTGTAAACCCATCATACCCACTGTATACCCATCACATCCACTGTATATGCAAGAAACACACCGTAAACCCATCACACCCACCGTAAACCCATCACACCCATCGTATACCCATCACACCCACTGTAAACCCATCACAACCACTGTATACCCATCACACCCACTGTAAAGCCATTACACCCACTGTAAACCCATCACACCCAATGTATGTCCATCACACCCACTGTAAAGCCATGGCACACCCACTGTAAACCAATCACGCACCCACTGTAAACCCATCACACACTCACCGAAAACCCATCATACACCCACTGTACACCCATCACACCCACTATAAACCCATCACACCCACTATAAACCCATCATACACCCAATGTAAACCCATCACACACCCACTATATACCCAGCACACCCACTGTATACCCATCACACCCACTGCAAACCCATCACACCCACTGTAAACCCATCACACCCATTGTAAACCCATCACACCCACTCTATTCCCATCACATCCACTGTAAACCCATCACAAACCCAATGTAAACCCATTACACCCACTGTATACACATCACACCCACTGTATACCCATCAAACCCACTGCAAACCCAGTGTAAACTCATCACACCCACTGTATACCCATCGCACCCACTGTATATGCAACAAACCCACTGTAAACCCATCACACCCACTGTATACCCATCACACCCACTGTAAACCCATCACACCCACTGTAAACCCATCACACCCAACGTATACCCATCAAACCCACTGTAACCCCATCACACCCACTGTAAACCCATCACTCCGACTGTATACCCATCACACCCACTGTAAACCCATCACACATTCACTGTAAACCCATCACACACCCACTGTAAACCCATCACACCCACTGTAAAGCCATTACACCCACTGTAAACCCATCACACCCAATGTCTGTCCATCACACCCACTGTATAGCCATGGCACACCCACTGTAAACCAATCACACACCCACTGTAAACCCATCACACACTCACCGAAAACCCATCACACCCACTATAACCCCATCACACTCACTGTAAACCCATCATACACCCACTGTAAACCCATCACATACCCACTATAAACCCAGCACACCCTCTGTAAACTCATCACACCCACCGTAAACCCATAACACCCACTGAAAATTCATCACACGCCCACTGTAAACCCGGCACACACCCACTGTAAACCCATCATACCCACTGTAAACCCATCACACCCACTGTAAACCCATCACACCCACGGTATACCCATCACACCCACTGTAAACCCACCACATACCCACCGTAAACCTATCACACCCACTGTATACCCATCACACCCACTGTAAACACATCACACCCACTGTAAACCCATCATACCGACGGTATACCCATCAAACCCACTGCAAACCCAGTGTAAACCCATCATACCCACTGCATACCCATCACATCCACTGTATATGCAGGAAACACACCGTAAACCCATCTCACCCACCGTAAACCCATCACACCCATCGTATACCCATCACACCCACTGTAAACCCATCACAACCACTGTATACCCATCACACCAACTGTATACCCATCAAACCCACTGCAAACCCAGCAACCCCAGTGTAAACCCATCACACCCACTGTAAACCCATCACACCCACTGTAAAGCCATTACACCCACTGTAAACCCATCACACCCAATGTATGTCCTTCACACCCACTGTAAAACCATGGCAAACCCACTGTAAACCAATCACACACCCACTGTAAACACATCACACACTCACCGAAAACCCATCATACACCCACTGTACACCCATCACACCCACTATATACCCATCACATCCACTGTAAACCCATCACACCCAGTGTAAACCCATCACACCCACTCTATACCCATCACATCCACTGTAAACCCATCACACACCCAATGTAAACCCATTACACCCACTGTATACACATCACACCCACTGTATACCCATCAAACCCACTGCAAACCCAGCAAACCCATCACACCCACTGTATACCCATCACACCCACTGTATATGCAACAAACCCACTGTAAACCCATCACACCCACTGTATACCCATCACACCCACTGTAAACCCATCACACCCACTGTAAACCCATCACACCCAACGTATACCCATCAAACCCACTGTAACCCCATCACATCCACTGTAAACCCATCACTCCGACTGTATACCCATCACACCCACTGTAAACCCTTCACACACCCACTGTAAACCCATCACACACCCACTGTAAACCCATCACACCCGGAACACCCACTGTATACCCGTCACACCCACTGTATACCTGCCACACCCACTGTATACCCGTCGCACACCCCCTGTGTATCCGTCACACACCCGCTGTATACCCGCCAACCCACTGTATACCCATTACACAACCGCTGTATATCCGACAACCCCTTATTTACCCATCACATCCACTTTATGCACGCCACACGCACTGTATACACATCACCACCACTGTATACTTGTCATACACCCAATGTATACCCACCACACTCACTGTATACCTGCCAACCCACTGTATACCCGCCACACCCACTGTGTACCCGTTGCACTCCGACTGTATACCCATCACACATCCACTGTATACCCATCACACCCACTATATACTGTCACACACCCAATGCAAACCCGTCACACCCACTGTGTACCCGCCACACCCACTGTATACCCGCCACACGCCTACTGTATACCCACCAAACCCATTGTATTCCCGTCACACAACTACTGTATGCCCACCAAACCCACTGTATACTCGTCATCCCCACTGTATACCCTTCACACGCCCATTGTATACCCATCACACCCACTGTATAACCGTCACACCTACTTTATTCCCCTCAAACCCACTGTATACACTTCACACACCCACTGTATACCACACACCCACTGAATATACGTCACATCCAGTTTATACCTATCACACCCACTGTGTACCCACCACACCCACTGTATACTGTTCACACGCCCACTGAATACTCGCCACACCCATTGTATACCCATCACACCCACTATACACTCGCCACACCCACTGTAAACCCATAACACACCCACTGTAAACCCATCACACCCACTGCAAACCCATCACACACCCACTGTAAACCCATCACACCCACTGTATACGCATCACACCCACTGTAAACCCACCACACAGCCACCGTAAACCCATCACACCCACTGTATACCCATCACACCCACTGTAAACCCATCACACGCACTGTAAAGCCATTACACGCACTGTACACCCATCACACCCAATGTATGTCCTTCACACCCACTGTAAAGCCATGGCAAACCCACTGTAAACTAATCACACACCCACTGTAAACCCATCACACACTCACCGAAAACCCATCATACACCCACTGTACACCCATCACACCCACTATAAACCCATCACACCCACTGTAAACCCATCATACACCCACCGTAAACCCATCACACACCCACTATAAACCCAGCACACCCTCTGTAAACTCATCACACCCACTGTAAACCCATCACACCCAACGTATACCCATCCAACCCACTGTAACCCCTTCACACCCACTGTAAACACATCACTCTGACTGTATACCCATCACACCCACTGTAAACCCATCACACATTCTCTGTAAACCTATCACACACCCACTGTAAACCCATCACACACCCACTGTAAACCCATCACACCCACTGTAAAGACATTACACCCACTGTAAACCCATCACACCCAATGTATGTCCATCACACCCACTGTAAAGCCATGACACACCCACTGTAAACCAATCAGACACCCACTGTAAACCCATCACACACTCACCGAAAACCCATCATACACCCACTGTACACCCATCACACCCACTATAAACCCATCACACCCACTGCAAACCCATCATACACCCACTGTAAACCCATCACACACCCACCATAAACCCAGCACACCCTCTGTAAACTCATCACACCCACTGTAAACCCATAACACCAACTCAAAATCCATCACACGCCCACTGTAAACCCATCACACACCCACTGTAAACCCATCATACCCACTGTAAACCCATCACACCCACTGTAAACCCATCACACCCACTGTATACCTATCACACCCACTGTAAACCCACCACATACCCACCGTAAACCTATCACACCCACTGTATACCCATCACACCCACTGTAAACACATCACACCCACTGTAAACCCATCATACCGACTGTATACCCATCAAACCCACTGCAAACCCAGTGTAAACCCATCATACCCACTGTATACCCATCACATCCACTGTATATGCAAGAAACACACCGTAAAGCCATCTCACCCACCGTAAACCCATCACACCCATCGTATACCCATCACACCCACTGTAAACCCATCGCAACCACTGTATACCCATCACACCAACTGTATACCCATCAAACTCACTGCAAACCCAGCAACCCCAGTGTAAACCCATCACACCCACTGTAAACCCATCACACCCACTGTAAAGCCATTACACCCACTGTATACCCATCACACCCAATGTATGTCCTTCACACCCACTGTAAAGCCATGGCAAACCCACTGTAAACCAATCACACACCCACTGTAAACCCATCACACACTCACCGAAAACGCATCATACACCCACTGTACACCCATCACACCCACTATAAACCCATCACTCCCACTGTAAACCCATCACACCCACTGTAAACCCATCACACACCCACTATATACCCATCACATCCACTGTTATCCCATCACACCCAGTGTAAACCCATCACACCCACTCTATACCCATCACATCCACTGTAAACCCATCACATACCCAATGTAAACCCATTACACCCACTGTATACACATCACACCCACTGTATACCCATCAAACCCACTGCAAACCCAGCAAACCCAGTGTAAACCCATCACACCCACTGTATACCCGTCACACCCACTGTATATGCAACAAACCCACTGTAAACCCATCACACCCACTGTATACCCATCACACCCACTGTAAACCCATCACACCCACTGTAAACCCATCACACCCAACGTATACCCATCAAACCCACTGTAACCCCATCACACCCACTGTAAACCCATCACTCCGACTGTATACCCATCACACCCACTGTAAACCCATCACACATTCACTGTAAACCCATCACACACCCACTGTAAACCCATCACACCCACTGTAAACCCATCACACACCCACTGTAAACCCACCACACCCACTGTATACCTGCCACCCCACTGTATACCCGCCACACCCACTGTGTACCCACCACACCCACTGTGTACCCGTCGCACCCACTGTATACCCGCCACACCCACTGTATACCCGCCACACCCACTGTATACCCGTCACACTCCGACTGTATACCCATCACACATCCACTGTAAACCCATCACATCCACTGTAAACCTATCATACCGACTGTATACCCATCAAACCCACTGCAAACCCAGCAAACCCAGTGTAAACCCATCACACCCACTGTATACCCATCACATCCACTGTATACGCAACAAACCCACCGTAAACCCATCACACGCACTGTATACCCATCACACCCACTGTAAACCCATCACACCCACTGTAAACCCATCACACCCACCGGATACCCATCAAACCCACTGTAAACCCATCACACCCACTGTAAACCCATCACACTGACTGTATTCCCATCAAACCCACTGCAAACCCAGCAAACCCAGTGTAAACCAATCACACCCGCTGTATACCCAGCACACCCACTGTAAACCCATCATACCAAGCGTAAATTCATCACACACCCACTGTAAACTCATCACACACCCAATGTAAACCAATCACACCCACAGTAAACCCATCACACCCACTGTAAACCCATCACACCGACTGTATACCCATCACACCCACTGTAAACGCATCACACACCCACTGTAAACCCATCACACACCCACTGTAAACCCATCACACCCACTGTAAACCCATCACACACCCACTGTAAACCCATCACACCCACTGTAAGCCCATCATACACCCACCGTAAACCCATCACACACCCACTATAAACCCAGCACACCCTCTGTAAACTCATCACACCCACTGTAAACCCATCACACCCAACGTATACCCATCAAACCCACTGTAACCCCTTCACACCCACTGTAAACACATCACTCTGACTGTATACCCATCACACCCACTGTAAACCCATCACACATTCTCTGTAAACCTATCACACACCCACTGTAAACCCAGCACACCCACTGTAAACCCATCACACACCCACTGTAAACCCATCACACCCACTGTAAAGACATTACACCCACTGTAAACCCATCACACCCAATGTATGTCCATCACACCCACTGTAAAGCCATGACACACCCACTGTAAACCAATCAGACACCCACTGTAAACCCATCACACACTCACCGAAAACCCATCATACACCCACTGTACACCCATCACACCCACTATAAACCCATCACACCCACTGCAAACCCATCATACACCCACTGTAAACCCATCACACACCCACCATAAACCCAGCACACCCTCTGTAAACTCATCACACCCACTGTAAACCCATAACACCCACTGAAAATCCATCACACGCCCACTGTAAACCCATCACACACCCACTGTAAACCCATCATACCCACTGTAAACCCATCATACCCACTGTAAACCCATCACACCCACTGTAAACCCATCACACCCACTGTAAACCCACCACATACCCACCGTAAACCTATCACACCCACTGTATACCCATCACACCCACTGTAAACACATCACACCCACTGTAAACCCATCATACCGACTGTATACCCATCAAACCCACTGCAAACCCAGTGTAAACCCATCATACCCACTGTATACCCATCACATCCACTGTATATGCAAGAAACACACCGTAAAGCCATCTCACCCACCGTAAACCCATCACACCCATCGTATACCCATCACACCCACTGTAAACCAATGGCAA
This sequence comes from Cetorhinus maximus, assembly GCF_964194155.1. Lineage (NCBI taxonomy): Eukaryota > Metazoa > Chordata > Chondrichthyes > Lamniformes > Cetorhinidae > Cetorhinus > Cetorhinus maximus. The sequence goes on from NW_027598875.1 coordinate 25,509, forward strand.
CCACTGTATACCCATCACACCAACTGTATACCCATCAAACTCACTGCAAACCCAGCAACCCCAGTGTAAACCCATCACACCCACTGTAAACCCATCACACCCACTGTAAAGCCATTACACCCACTGTAAACCCATCACACCCAATGTATGTCCTTCACACCCACTGTAAAGCCATGGCAAACCCACTGTAAACCAATCACACACCCACTGTAAACCCATCACACACTCACCGAAAACGCATCATACACCCACTGTACACCCATCACACCCACTATAAACCCATCACTCCCACTGTAAACCCATCACACCCACTGTAAACCCATCACACACCCACTATATACCCATCACATCCACTGTTATCCCATCACACCCAGTGTAAACCCATCACACCCACTCTATACCCATCACATCCACTGTAAACCCATCACATACCCAATGTAAACCCATTACACCCACTGTATACACATCACACCCACTGTATACCCATCAAACCCACTGCAAACCCAGCAAACCCAGTGTAAACCCATCACACCCACTGTATACCCATCACACCCACTGTATATGCAACAAACCCACTGTAAACCCATCACACCCACTGTATACCCATCACACCCACTGTAAACCCATCACACCCACTGTAAACCCATCACACCCAACGTATACCCATCAAACCCACTGTAACCCCATCACACCCACTGTAAACCCATCACTCCGACTGTATACCCATCACACCCACTGTAAACCCATCACACATTCACTGTAAACCCATCACACACCCACTGTAAACCCATCACACCCACTGTAAACCCATCACACACCCACTGTAAACCCATCACACCCACTGTAAACCCTTCACACACCCACTGTAAACCCATCACACACCCACTGTAAACCCACCACACCCACTGTATACCTGCCAACCCACTGTATACCCGCCACACCCACTGTATACCCGCCACACCCACTGTGTACCCGTCACACCCACTGTATACCCGCCACACCCACTGTATACCCGCCACACCCACTGTATACCCGTCACACTCCGACTGTATACCCATCACACATCCACTGTAAACCCATCACATCCACTGTAAACCTATCATACCGACTGTATACCCATCAAACCCACTGCAAACCCAGCAAACCCAGTGTAAACCCATCACACCCACTGTATACCCATCACATCCACTGTATACGCAACAAACCCACCGTAAACCCATCACACCCACTGTATACCCATCACACCCACTGTAAACCCATCACACCCACTGTAAACCCATCACACCCACCGGATACCCATCAAACCCACTGTAAACCCATCACACCCACTGTAAACCCATCACACCGACTGTATACCCATCAAACCCACTGTAAACCCAGCAAACCCAGTGTAAACCAATCACACCCTCTGTATACCCATCACACCCACTGTAAACCCATCATACCAAGCGTAAATTCATCACACACCCACTGTAAACTCATCACACACCCAATGTAAACCCATCACACCCACAGTAAACCCATCACACCCACTGTAAACCCATCACACCCACTGTAAACCCATCACACACCCACTATATACCCATCACATCCACTGTTATCCCATCACACCCAGTGTAAACCCATCACACCCACTCTATACCCATCACATCCACTGTAAACCCATCACATACCCAATGTAAACCCATTACACCCACTGTATACACATCACACCCACTGTATACCCATCAAACCCACTGCAAACCCAGCAAACCCAGTGTAAACCCATCACACCCATTGTATACCCATCACACCCACTGTATATGCAACAAACCCACTGTAAACCCATCACACCCACTGTATACCCATCACACCCACTGTAAACCCATCACACCCACTGTAAACCCATCACACCCAACGTATACCCATCAAACCCACTGTAACCCCATCACACCCACTGTAAACGCATCACACACCCACTGTAAACCCATCACACACCCACTGTAAACCCATCACACCCACTGTAAACCCATCACACACCCACTGTAAACCCATCACACCCACTGTAAACCCTTCACACACCCACTGTAAACACATCACACCCACTGTATACCCATCACACACCCACGGTAAGCCCATCACACCCAATGTAAAGCCATCACACCCACTGTATACCCATCACACACGCAATGTAAACCCATCACACCCACTGTATACCCATCACACACCCACTGTAAACCCATCACACACACTGTAAACCCATCACACCCACTGTATACCCATCACACCCACTGCAAACCCATCACACCCACTGTAAAGCCATCACACCCAGTGTTATCCCATCACACCCACTGTAAACCCATCACATCCACTGTAAACCCATCACACACCAAATGTAAACCCATCACACCCACTGTATACACATCACACCCACTGTATACACATCAAACCCACTGCAAACCCAGCAAACCCAGTGTAAACCCATCACACCCACTGTATACCCATCACACCCACCGTATACGCAACAAACTCACCGTAAACCCATCACACCCACTGTATACCCATCACACCCACTGTAAACCCATCATACCCACTGTAAACCCATCACACCCAACGTATACCCATCAAACCCACTGTAAACCCATCTCACCCACTGTAAACCCATCACACTGACTGTATACCCATCACACCCACTGTAAACCCATCACATACTCACTGTAAACCCATCGCACACCCACTGTAAACCCATCACACCCACTGTAAACCCATCACACACCCACTGTAAACCCATCATACCCACTGTAAACCCTTCACACACCCACTGTAAACCCATCACACACCCACTGTAACCCCACCACACCCACTGTAAACCCATCAAACCCACTGTAAACCCATCAAGCCTACTGTAAACCCATCATACACCAACTGTAAACCCATCACACATCCACTGTAAACCCATCACACCCACTGTAAACCCATCAAACACCCACTGTAAACCCATCACACCCACTGTAAACCCATCACACCCACGGTAAACGATTCACACCCAGCGTAAACTCATCACACACCCACTGTAAACTCATCACACACCCAATGTAAACCCATCACACTCACTGTAAACCCATGACACCCACTGTAAACCCATCACACCCAGTGTAAATTCATCACACACCTACTGAAAACCCATCACACCCACTCTATACCCATCAAACCACTGTAAACCCATCACACCCAGTGTCAACTCATCACAAGCGCACTGTAAACCCATAACAACCACTGTATACCCATCACACCCACTGTAAACCCATCAGACACAGTGTACCCTCATCACACACTATTGTAAACCCATCACACACCCACTGTAAACCCATCACACCCACTGTATACCCATCACACCCACTGTAAACCCATCACACCCAGTGTAAACTCATCACACACCCATTGCAAACCCATCACACCCACTGTATACCCATCACACCCAATGTAAACGCATAACACCCACTGTAAACCCATCATACACCCACTGTAAACCCATCACACACCCACTGTAAGCCCATCACACCCACGGTAAACCCATCAAACACCTACTGTATACCCTTCACACCCACTGTAAGCCCATCACACACCCACTGTAAACCCATTACACCCATTGTAAACCCATCGCAACCACTCTAAACCCATCACACCAACTGTAAACCCATCACACACCCACTGTATAAACTTCACACCCACTGTAAACCCATCACTCCCACTGTAAACCCATCACACACCCACTGTAAACCCATCACACCCGCTGTAAACCCATCATACACCCACTGTAAACCCATCACACACCCACTGTAAACCCATCACACCCAATGTAAACCCATCACACACCCACTGTAAACCCATCACACCCACTGTAAACCCATCACACACCCACTGTAAACCCATCACACACTCACTATAATCCATCATATACCAACTGTAAACCCATCACACACCCACTGTAAACCCATCACACACCCACTGTAAACCCATCACACCCACTGTAAGCCCATCACAACCACTGTATACCCATCAATCACCCACTGTAAACCCATCACACACCCACTGTATACCCGTCACACCCACTGTAAACCCATCACACTCCCATTGTAAACCCATCACACCTACCGTAAACCCATCACACACCCACTCTAAATCCATCACACACCCACTGTAAACCCATCACACCCACTGTAAACCATCACACCCACTGTAAACCCATCACACACCCACTGTAAACCCATCACACCCACTGTAAACCCATCACACTCACTATAAACCCATCATACACGCACTGTAAACCCATCACACCCATGGTAAACCCATCACACCCACTGTAAACCCATCACACACCCTCTGTGATGGGTATACAGTGGGTGTGATGGGTATACAGTGGGTGTGATGGGTTTACCGTGGGTGTGTGATGGGTACACAGTGAGTGTGATGGGTATACAGTGGGTGTGATGTGTTTACACTGTGTGTGATGGGTATACAGTGTGTGTGATGCGTATACAGTGGGTGTGATGGGTTTACAGTGGGTGTGTGATGCATATACAGTGGGTGTGATGGGTTTACAGTGGGTGAAATGGGTTTACAGTGGGTGTGATGGTTATACAGTGGGTGTGATGGGTTTACAGTGGGTGTGATGGTTATACAGTGGGTGTGTGATGGGTATACATTGGGTGTGATGGGTATACAGTGGGTGTGATGGGTTTACAGTGGGTGTGATGGGTTTACAGTGGGTGTGATGGGTACACAGTGGGTGTGATGGGTTTACAGTGGGTGTGATGGGTTTACAGTGGGTGTGTGATGGGTATACAGTGGGTGTGATGGGTTTACCGTGGGTGTGTGATGCGTATACTGTGGGTGTGATGGGTTTACAGTGGGTGAGATGGGTTTTACAGTGGGTGTGATGGCTTTACAGTGGGTATGTGATGGATATACAGTGGGTGTGATGGGTTTACAGTGGGTGTGTGATGCGTGTACAGTGGGTGTGATGGGTTTACAGTGGGTGTGATGGGTTTCCACTGGGTGTGATGGGTTTACAGTGGGTGTGTGATGGGTTTACAGATGGTGTGATAGGTTTATAGTGGGTGCGTGATGGGTTTACAGTTGGTGTGATGGGTTTACAGTGGGTGTGATGGGTTTACAGTATGTGTGTGAATGGTTTACCGTGGGTGTGATGGGTTTACATTGGGTGTGTGATGGGTATACAGTGGGTGTGATGGGTTTACAGTGGGTGTGATGGGTTTACAGTGGGTGTGTGATGGGTATACAGTGGGTGTGATGGGTTTACATTGGGTGTGTGATGGGTATACAGTGGGTGTGATGGGTTTACAGTGGGTGTGATGGGTTTACAGTGGGTGTGTGATGGGTTTACAGTGGATGTGATGGGATTACAGTGGGTGTGTGAAGGGTTTACAGTGGGTGTGTGATGGGTTTACAGTGGGTACATGATGGGTTTATAGTGAGTGTGTGATGGGTTTACAGTGGGTGTGTGATGGGTTTACAGTCGGTGTGATGGGTTTACAGTGGGTGTGTGATGGGATACAGTGGGTGTGATCGGTATACAGTGGGTGTGATGGGTTTACAGTGGGTCTGATGGGTTTACAGTGGGTGTGATGGGTACACAGTGGGTGTGATGGGTTTACAGTGGGTGTGATGGGTTTACAGCGGGTGTGTGATGGGTATACAGTGGGTGTGATGGGTTTACCGTGGGTGTGTGATGGGTATACAGTCGGTGTGATGTGTTTACACTGGGTGTGATGCGTATACAGTGGGTGTGATGGGTTTACAGTGGGTGAGATGCATTTACAGTGGGTGTGTGATGAATATACAGTGGGTGTGATGGTTTTACAGTGGGTGTGTGATGCGTGTACAGTGGGTGTGATGGGTTTACAGTGGGTGTGATGGGTTTATAGTGTGTGTGAGATGGGTTTACAGTGGGTGTGTGATGGATATACAGTGGGTGTGATGGGTTTACAGTGGGTGTGTGATGAGTATGCAGTGGGTGTGATGGGTTTACAGTGGGTGAGATGGGTTTACAGTGGGTGTGATGGGTATACAGTGGGTGTGATGGGTTTACAGTGGGTGTGATGGGTTTACAGTGGGTGTGTGATGGGTATACAGTGGGCATATGATTGGTTTATAGTGAGTGTGTGATGGGTTTACAGTGGGTGTGTGATGGGTTTACAGTCGGTGTGATGGGTTTTCCGTGGGTGTGTGATGGGTATACAGTCGGTGTGATGTGTTTACAGTGGGTGTGATGCATATACAGTGGGTGTGATGGGTTTACAGTGTGTGAGATGGGTTTACAGTGGGTGTGTGATGGATATACAGTGGGTGTGATGGTTTTACAGTGGGTATGTGATGCGTGTACAGTGGGTGTGATGGGTTTACAGTGGGTGTGTGATGGGTTTACAGATGGTGTGATAGGTTTATAGTGGGTGCGTGATGGGTTTACAGTCGGTGTGATGGGTTTACAGTGGGTGTGATGGGTTTACAGTATGTGTGTGAATGGTTTACCGTGGGTGTGATGGGTTTACATTGGGTGTGTGATGGGTATACAGTGGGTGTGATGGGTTTACAGTGGGTGTGATGGGTTTACAGTGGGTGTGTGATGGGTATACAGTGGGTGTGATGGGTTTACATTGGGTGTGTGATGGGTATACAGTGGGTGTGATGGGTTTACAGTGGGTGTGATGGCTTAATCGTGGGTGTGTGATGGGTATACAGTGGGTGTGATGTGTTTACAGTGGGTGTGATGGGTTTACAGTGTGTGTCATGCGTATACAGTGGGTGTGATGGGTTTACAGTGGGTGAGATGGGTTTACAGTGGGTGTGATGGGTTTACAGTTGGTGTGATGGGTTTACAGTGTGTGTGATGGGTTTACAGTGGGTGTGTGATGGGTATACAGTGGGTGTGATGGGTTTACAGTGGGTGTGATGGGTTTACAGTGGGTGTGTGATGGGTATACAGTGGGTGTGATGGGTTTACAGTGGGTGTGATGGGTTTACAGTGGGTGTGATGGGTTTACAGTGGGTGTGTGATGGGTATACAGTGGGTGTGATGGGTTTACATTGGGTGTGTGATGGGTATACAGTGGGTGTGATGGGTTTACAGTGGGTGTGATGGGTTTACAGTGGGTGTGTGATGGGTATACAGTGGGTGTGATGGGTTTACATTGGGTGTGTGATGGGTATACAGTGGGTGTGATGGGTTTACAGTGGGTGTGATGGCTCAATCGTGGGTGTGTGATGGGTATACAGTGGGTGTGATGTGTTTACAGTGGGTGTGATGGGTTTAGAGTGGGTGTGATGGGTTTACATTAGGAGTGATGGGTTTACAGTGGGTGTGTGATGGGTTTACAGTGGGTGTGTGATGGGTTTACAGTGGGAGTAATGGGTTTACAGTTGGTGTGTGATGGGTTTACAGTGGGTGTGATGGGTTTACAGTGCGTGTATGATGCCTTTATAGTGGGTGTGGTGGGTTTACAGTGGGTGTGATGGGTTCACAGTGGGTGTGTGATGGGTTTACTGTGGGTGTGTACCCATCACACCCACTGTAAACCCATCACACCCTCTGTAAACCCATAACACCCACTGTATACCCATCACACACCCACTGTAAACCCATCACACTCACTGTAAACCCATCACACCCACTGTAAACCCATCACACCCACTGTACACCCATCACACACCCACTTTAAACCCATCACACCCACTGTATACCCATCACACACCCACTGTAACCCATCACACACCCACTGTAAACCCATCACACCCACTGTATACCCATCACACCCACTGTAAACCCATCACACACCCACTGTAAACCCATCACACCCACTGTATACCCATCACACCCACTGTACACCCATCACACACCCACTGTAAACCCATCACACCCACTGTATATCCATCACACCCACTGTAAACCCATCACACACCCACTGTAAACCCTTCACACACCCACTGTAAACCCATCACACCCTCTGTAAACCCATAACACCCACTGTATACCCATCACACGCCCACTGTAAACCCATCACACCCACTGTAAACCCCATCACACCCACTGTAAACCCATCACACCCACTGTAACCCACCACACACCCACTGTAAACCCATCACACACCCACTGTGAACCCATAACACCCACTGTAACCCAGCACACACCCAATGTAAACCCATCACACCCACTGTAAACCCATCACACCCACTGTATACCCATCACACCCACTGTAAACCCATCACACCCACTGTAAACCCATCACACCCAATGTAACCCATCACACACCCACTGTAACCCATCACACCCACTGTAAACCCATCACACCCAATGTAACCCATCACACCCACTGTAAACCCATCACACCCACTGTAAACCCATCACACCCACTGTATACCCATCACACCCACTGTACACCCATCACACACCCACTGTAAACCCATCACACCCACTGTATATCCATCACACCCACTGTAAACCCATCACACCCACTGTAAACCCATCACACCCTCTGTAAACCCATAACACCCACTGTATACCCATCACACGCCCACTGTATACCCATCACACGCCCACTGTAAACCCATCACACCCACTGTAAACCCATCACACCCACTGTAACCCACCACACACCCACTGTAAACCCATCACACACCCACTGTAAACCCATCACACCCACTGTAACCCAGCACACACCCACTGTAAACCCATCACACCCACTGTAAACCCATCACACCCACTGTATACCCATCGCACCCACTGTAAACCCATCACACCCACTGTAAACCCATCACACCCAATGTAACCCATCACACACCCACTGTAACCCATCACACCCAATGTAACCCATCACACCCAGTGTAAACCCATCACACCCACTGTAAACCCATCACACCCACTGTAAACGCATCACACCCACTGTATACCCATCACACCCACTGTAAACCCATCACACCCACTGTAAACCCATCACACCCACTGTAAACCCATCACACCCACTGTAAACACATCACACCCAATGTAACCCATCACACCCACTGTAAACCCATCAAACCCACTGTAAACCCATCACACCCACTGTAAACCCATCACACCCAGTGTAACCCATCACACCCACTGTATACCCATCACACCCACTGTAAACCCATCACACCCAATGTAACCTATCACACCCACTGTATACCCATCACACCCAATGTAACCCATCACACCCACTGTAAACCCATCACACCCAATGTAACCCATCACACCCACTGTAAACCCATCACACCCACTGTAAACCCATCACACCCACTGTAAACCCATCACGCACCCACTGTAAACCCATCACACCCACTGTATACCCATCACACCCACTGTAAACCCATCACACCCACTGTATACCCATCACACCCACTGTAAACCCATCACGCACCCACTGTAAACCCATCACACCCACTGTATACCCATCACACCCACTGTATACCCATCAAACCCACTGTAAACCCATCACACCCACTGTAAACCCATCAAACCCACTGTATACCCATCACACCCACTGTAAACCCATCACGCACCCACTGTAAACCCATCACACCCACTGTATACCCATCACACCCACTGTATACCCATCAAACCCACTGTAAACCCATCACACCCACTGTAAACCCATCAAACCCACTGTATACCCATCACACCCACTGTAAACCCATCACGCACCCACTGTAAACCCATCACACCCACTGTAAAC
>NW_027598876.1:0-35213 GCF_964194155.1 Cetorhinus maximus
CGGCGCTCCCTCAGTACTGACCCTCCGACAGTGCGGCTCTCCCTCAGCACTGACCCTTAGGCCAGACTGGGGTAAGGATGGCAGATTTCCTTCCTAAAGGGCATTAATGAACCAGATGTGTTTTTACGACAATCAACAATAGTTTTTGTGGTCACCGTCCAGATTTTTATTGGATTCAAATTTCACCGTCTGCGATGGGTGGAATTCGAACCCGGGTCCCAGAGCATTACCCTCCATTACTCGCCCAGGGACAAGACCACTAGGTCACTGCCTCCCCATAAGAGATAGGGAGGGCGAATGGGACTCAGTGCCAGTTAGGACGTGGAGGCAGGAGAGTTTGGGCCGAGCTGAGGTATACGGAGGGTGGGAGGGAGGAGACGGGACTGGGTGACGTTGGAATAGTTGAGAGACGATCAAAACTATATCAATAAGTGTCAATACTTACCCAGCAGGCTCATCAATTGTTCAACCGATATCACCTCTGTTTTTGGTGGCAACTTCACCTGTAGGAGGGAGAAAACATTCCAGAATATTCTTCAATGTAGGGTCGCCTTGCTTAAAAGTTGCATTCATATAGCGCCTTTGACACAGTAAAACGTCCCCAAAGCGCTTCACACCAGTGAAAGTTTCACCCCGAATCACAGGTCAGAGACAGGTGACCAAACACTCTGGTCAGAGAGGTCAGTTTTAAGGAGCATCTTAAAGGAGGAGAGAGAGACAGGGAGGCGGAGAGGTTGAGGGAGGGAAATTCCAGAGCTCAGGGCCCCCAGGCAGCTGAAGGCACGGCCGCCAATGGTGGAGCGATGGAATCGGGGTATGGGCGAGAGGCCGGAATTGGAGGAGCGCAGAGATCTCGGAGGGTTGTAGGGGCTGGAGGAGGTTACAGAGATAGGGAGGGGTGTAGGGGCTGGAGGAGGTTACAGAGATAGGGAGGGGTGTAGGGGCTGGAGGAGGTTACAGAGATAGGGAGGGGGGTAGGGGCTGGAGGAGGTTACAGGGATAGGGAGGGGTGTAGGGGCTGGAGGAGGTTACAGAGATAGGGAGGGGTGTAGGGGCTGGAGGAGGTTACAGAGATAGGGAGGGGTGTAGGGGCTGGAGGAGGTTACAGAGATAGGGAGGGGTGTAGGGGCTGGAGGAGGTTACAGAGATAGGGAGGGGTGTAGGGGCTGGAGGAGGTTACAGAGATAGGGAGGGGTGTAGGGGATGGAGGAGGTTACAGAGATAGGGAGGGGTGTAGGGGCTGGAGGAGGTTACAGAGATAGGGAGGGGTGTAGGGGCTGGAGGAGGTTACAGAGATAGGGAGGGGTGTAGGGGCTGGAGGAGGTTACAGAGATAGGGAGGGGTGTAGGGGCTGGAGGAGGTGACATAGATAGGGAGGGGTGTAGGGGTTGGAGGAGGTTACATTGGTAGGGAGGGGGTGTAGGTGCTGGAGGAGGTTACAGAGATAGGGAGGGGTGTAGGGGCTGGAGGAGGTTACAGAGATAGGGAGGGGGTGTAGGTGCTGGAGGGTGTTACAGAGATAGGGAGGGGTGTAGGGGATGGGAGGAGGTTACAGAGATAGGGAGGGGTGTAGGGGCTGGAGGAGGTTACAGAGATAGGGAGGGGTGTAGGGGCTGGAGGAGGTTACAGAGATAGGGAGAGGTGTAGGGGGTGGAGGAGGTGAGATAGGGAGGGGTGTAGGTGCTGGAGGGGGTTACAGAGATAGGGGAGGGGTGTAGGGGCTGGAGGAGGTTACAGAGATAGGGAGGGGTGTAGGGGCTGGAGGAGGTTACAGAGATAGGGAGGGTGTAGGGGCTGGAGGAGGTTACAGAGATAGGGAGGGGTGTAGGGGCTGGAGGAGGTTACAGAGATAGGAGGGGTGTAGGGCTGGAGGAGGTTACAGAGATAGGGAGGGTGTAGGGGCTGGAGGAGGTTACAGAGATAGGGAGGGGTGTAGGGGCTGGAGGGGGTTACAGAGATAGGGAGGGGTGTAGGGGCTGGAGGAGACAGGGAGCGGGGGTGTTGGGAAACATGGGGCAGAGATGGATTTGAAAAGCAGGACTTTATAAATTCAGTGTGAATAAGTTGTGCGCGAGCCACGTGACCATCGTCAGCCGCAAACCCCTGGTTATACAACATGGAATTGGCCCCTTTACAGAGGGGGCTGTGGGCAGGAGAGGAATAGACCCCCGCCCACCCCCAACCCCCAACCCCAACCCCACCCCCACCCCCACCCGAGGAAACAGTTTCTTTCCATCGACCCGATTGAATCCTTTAATCGTCTCAAACCCCCTCGATTCAATCACCCCTTCGTCTCCCACCCTCGAGGGGATACAAGCCGAGTGAGTGAGTGACCGGCCCTCGGCACCTACACCAAACACGCTGCCTCACACCGACTGCCTAACAACGGTCCCGAAAGCGCTTGCATTTATCTAGCGCCTTTTACAGCCTCAGGCCGCAAAGTGTTCCATTGCCAAAGGAACACTTTCTCGATGCACGCTCGCCGTTGTGATGCAGGAGACGCGGCTGTCAATCTGTGCACAGCAAGATCCCACAAACAGCGATGTGATAACGACCCGGGTCATCGGGTATCGGTTGAGGGATAAGTATGGGGCCCCAGGACACTGGCGGGGTAGAACTCCTGACCCCCACCCCCTTCCAACAGGGGCCATGGGATCTTCTACATGCTCGGTTTAACGTCTCATCCTGAAAGACAGCACCTCCGACAGTGCGGCGCTCCCTCAGTGCTGACCCTCCGACAGTGCGGCGCTCCCTCAGTGCTGACCCTCCGACAGTGCGGCGCTCCCTCAGCGCTGACCCTCCGACAGTGCGGCGCTCCCTCAGCGCTGACCCTCCGACAGCGCTGACCCTCCGACAGCGCTGACCCTCCGACAGCGCTGACCCTCCGACAGCGCTGACCCTCCGACAGCGCTGACCTCCGACAGCGCTGACCCTCCGACAGCGCTGACCCTCCGACAGCGCTGACCCTCCGACAGCGCTGACCCTCCGACAGCGCTGACCCTCCGACAGCGCTGACCCTCCGACAGCGCTGACCCTCCGACAGCGCTGACCCTCCGACAGCGCTGACCCTCCGACAGCGCTGACCCTCCGACAGCGCTGACCCTCCGACAGCGCTGACCCTCCGACAGCGCTGACCCTCCGACCAGCGCTGACCCTCCGACAGCGCTGACCCTCCGACAGCGCTGACCCTCCGACAGCGCTGACCCTCCGACAGCGCTGACCCTCCGACAGCGCTGACCCTCCGACAGCGCTGACCCTCCGACAGCGCTGACCCTCCCTCAGCGCTGGGACTGGGAGGGTTGGGCCGGGAATACAAGGAGGCCGACGACTGGGGGGGGCTGACGTTAAACTCCCCTCGCCGCTCAGTGAGTGAGGAGCTGGAGCGGGGGGGGGGGGAGTATCACCCACCTTCCATCGGAGGAGGAGGATGTTGATGATGGCGATGAGGGGACAGGGCCCGTTCTCGCTCTGGGTTATCAATGGCGTCTTCTCCCCTTTCCAGCTGATCCACTTGACCAGGTAGAAGGTGCTGGCCGGGTCGCTCCGGGAGGCCTCCGGCCTGGACGGCGACCCTGACGGCGGAGGAGGGGTGTCGGAATCGGCCGCCCGCTCCCCTCCCGACGGCCAGGCCCGCCCCGGGCTCTGCCGGGGCCGGTGCCTCGGGGCCTCCCGACCCCTGACCCTCGCCCTCCCCGCTCGGAGCGGAGGCCGGCGGGATCTCGGGCCCCCGGCCTCCCCGTCCGGCTCCTTCCGATCGCCCATGGGGTGCCCGGCGGCCGCGGGGTCGGGCTTCCCGCCGACGGGCTGTCCGGAGGCGGTGGTCACGCTCCCCTCCGCATCAACGCTGCCCCCAGGCTGGACGCGGTCCTCCTCCATGACAGACGGCCCCCTCGCTCTCTTTGGCCGCGGCCAAGTCTCGGAGGCCTGCCGGTTCTCTCGCTTCCCCCACCCCGCTCCCGGGTCGGCCTCGGGTTGTGTTGACCCACCGGCCAACTTGGGGTCCCGCCCCCTTGGGTTCCCCGGCCGGTGACGCCAAATCGGAGGTCGGCCCGGCAAAATTTGGCGTTCGGTCTCCGCTGCCTCTAGCTCCTCCTTAACCTCTTGGCTCCTTTAATCCGGCGATTCGAGTCCCCGCTCAGCCTCGCCGGGCTAATGTCCGGGACAAGGGGGGCCGTCGGGGATCTGCTGCCCTCCCAAACGTTGTCACTTTATCCGCCCTTCCTCATCCCCTCGTTTCCCCCCACCCCCCTCTCTCCTTCTCCTCCCTCCCTCCGATCTCTCGGCTTTGCTTAACCCACCCCCCTCCCTCCCCTCCCACCCGGACCAATCCCAGTGGCGATACCCCCCCCCCCCCCCCTCAACCAATCCGTTCGAACTCTCCTCCGCCTCCCACACGCTTAAGTCCCGCTCTTTTCTCCGGCTGGGTCTACGACCGAGAACTTCGGCGTTGGCGGCGGTGAGTGGACGCGCTTTTATCCGCCAACCCTCCCTCCTTCCTCCACGAAGGCGAGGAGGAGGACGCGCCGAGGACGTGGGTCACCCTCCGCCTCTTGCCTGGGTTATCGCTCAGAGCATTTCATTCGCATATAGCCTCCGGGCCCAACCCATCCTTTCCCCTTGACCCCACCCCCACCACCTGACACCCCAACCCCCCCTGCCCCTCCCCCACTTTATCCCGCCCCCCCTCCCCTTCAACTTGGACCTGATGACGTCAGCAGAGCCCTGATACACCCTAAATTTCACACTCTGGGGGGGGAGGGGGAGGGGGAAAAAATTGGCCTGAAATCGGCAATGACCCCCAGGTGGGTGGACACTCGGTGGGAATGGCGGATCCTGAGGTAAACCCGGTGCCTTTCCCCCGCCCAGTTCCCGCTTAAATCAAAGAAGCGAATAAATTTGGACGGCGGCCGTCAATCCGGAAATGGAAACCCCCGCCCCCGCCACGGTGGACGAGGAGGGTGCGGCTGGCGCCAAGAGAACACTTCCGGCTCAACCCGCCCCTCTATCCCTCCCGCTTAGCGCCACCCCTCCCAACAGCGGTCTGGAGGACCTCATTGCAGCTCAATGCTCCATTGACCACTTCAACCCTTCCATAAGCATCAAAATTGGGGAGGGAGAGAGATAGAGAGAGAGAAACAAATTAGCCTCACAAACCATGAAATGATTTGGAAATCCCAGGACGGAGACCGGGCCATTCGGCCCCTCTGCTCCGTGCTGGTGTTCCTGCCCCACACGAGGCTCCTCCCACCCACCTCTTCATCTCCCCCTCCCCTTCCTTCTATTCCTTTCTCCCTCGTGTGTTTATCCAGCTTCCCCCCCACCTTCAATCCATCTCCGCCATTCACCTCGACCACTCCCCGTGGGAGCGAGTCCCACATTCTCCCCGCTCCCCGGGGGAGCGAGTCCCACATTCTCCCCGCTCCCCATGGGAGCGAGTCCCACATTCTCCCCACTCCCGTGGGAGCGAGTCCCACATTCTCCCCGCGGGAGCAAGTCCCACATTCTCCCCGCTCCCTGTGGGAGCGAGTCCCACATTCTCCCCACTCCCCGTGGGAGCGAGTCCCACATTCTCCCCCACTCCCCGTGGGAGCGAGTCCCACATTCTCCCCACTCCCCGCGGGAGCGAGTCCCACATTCTCCCCACTCCCCGCTGGAGCGAGTCCCACATTCTCCCCGCTGGAGCGAGTCCCACATTCTCCCCCACTCCCCGTGGGAGTGAGTCCACATTCTCCCCACTCCCCGTGGGAGCGAGTCCCACATTCTCCCCCACTCCCCGTGGGAGCGAGTCCCACATTCTCCCCGCTCCCCGTGGGAGCGAGTCCCACATTCTCCCCCACTCCCCGTGGGAGCGAGTCCCACATTCTCCCCGCTCTCTGGGTAAAGACGTTTCTCCTGAATTCCCCATCGGATTTATTAGTGACTTTTATATTGATGACCCCCCCTAGTTCTGGTCTCCACCACAAGTGGAAACATCTTCTCTACGTCGACCCTATCGAAACCCTTCCAGAATTTTAAAGACCTCGATCAGGTCACCCCCTCAGCCTCCTCTTTTCTAGAGAAAAGAGCCCCGGCCTGTTCAGCCTTCCCTGATGGTTATAACCTCTCCGTTGTTGTATCATCCATCTGAATGTTTTATTTGCACCACCTCCAGTGTCTCAATATTGTTTTTATAATAGAGAGACCAGCACTGTGGGGGGTTGTGGGGGGTGGGGGTTGAGGGGGGGGTGGGGTGTGGTGGGGTGGTGTAGGGGGTGGGGGGGTTTGGGGGAGGTGGGGAGGTGAGGGGGTGTGGCGGGTGGGGTAGGGGGTGGGGGGGAGTGTGGGGTGGGGTAGTGGGTGTGGGGTGTGGGGGGGATGGATGTGTCGGGGGGTGGGGGTGGGGGTGTGGGGGGGTGTGGGGGTGGGGGGTGTGGAGGGATGGGGGTGTAGGGTGGGTGGGGAATGTGGGATGTGGGGGGTGGGGGTGTGTAGGGGGGGTGGGTGGGGGAATGTGGGGGGTGAGGGGTTGCGGGTGTAGGGTGTGGGTGGGGGGGGGCCCCTGAGTTCTCCCCGGGGCCAATATTTACCTCAGCCGATGCGGCCCGTCCTCACATTGCTGTTTGTGGAGCTTGCTGTGCGCTCCTTGGCGGCTCCGAGCTGTCCAGCAGCGCCTGCGCTCTGCCACGCGGTCCGGGGTCGGGGGTTAGGGGGCAAACCTGTGACATCTAAACCCCTGCCGGAACCCCCAACCCCCTCTCTCTCCGCTGCTGAGTCCCCCTCTGGCCTGAGCGACGCGGGTCCCTGAGGTGCCGTCTGAGCCCCTGCGCAGCCCAAGCAGCGGGTGCTACCTCCCCCAGTTGAACAGCGCTGGGGGGGGGGTGGGACCAAGCCTGGAAACCCAGCAACTTCCGACTGGGAGCTGAGGATTTGACCCAGGCAGCCAGAAGCCGCTGTTTGAGAGCTCGGAGGCCTGGTCCCCTGGAGAGAGGAGAGGACAGGGGTCACAGAGCCTTCACCATCTGCTGCACGTTTCAGATGCACCCGTTGGAATTTGAAAGATTCAACGACCTTGAGGCACGCGTGTGACCCCGGGCAGCTTTCAACGCGCTGAGTGACGGCCAGGCACTCTCTGTCCTGACACAACCTCTCCGGGAGGCCCTGTGTTCACTCAGCCCCCACCCCCCACCGGGCTCGGAGGTCCGTCTGAAACAGGCTGTAAACCCGAAGGAAAAGGTGTCGGTTGTTTGCGTCCGGGGGTTGGAATCGTGTGTGTTTTGCACATTGTGAGGCAGAACGAGTGAGACAGGGAGAAAGAGAGAGAGAGAGAGAGAGATAGAGATGGCAGAGAGGGAAAGAGAGAGAGAGAACGAGAGGGGAGAGAGACAGGGAAAATGAGAGAGAGACAGAGGGAGAGGGAGAGAGAGAGAGGGAGAGAGAGAGAGGGAGAGAGAGAGAGGGAGAGAGAGGGAGAGAGAGAGAGAGAGGGGGGAGAGAGAGAGGGGGGGAGAGAGAGAGAGAGAGAGGGAGGGAGAGAGAGAGACGGGGAGAATGGAGAGAGAGAGAGAGAAGGAGAATGTGAGAAAGAGAGAGAGAGGGAGAGAAACAGACTGGCAGAGAGAGAGAGAGAGGAAGTGAGAGAGTGAGAGAGAGAGGGAGAGAGAGACAGGGTGAATGACAGAGAGAGAGAGAGGGAGAGAGACAGAGTGGCAGAGATGGAGAGAGAGATAGAGAGAGGGAGAGAGAGAGACAGGTAGAATGAGAGAGAGATAGGGGGAGAGATAGAGATGGCAGAGAGGGAAAAAGAGGGAGAGGGAGAGAGAGAGAACGAGAGGGGAGAGAGAGTCAGGGAAATGAGAGTGAGAGAGGGAGAGAGACAGAGTGGCAGAGAGGGAGAGGAGAGGGAGAATGTGTGAGAGAGAGAGAGAGGGAGAGAAACAGGGTGGCTGAGAGGGAGAGAGACAGAATGGCAGAGAGAGAGGGGGAGAGATGGAGCGAGAGAGAGAGGGGGAGAGAGAGAGAGAGAGTGGCAGAGAGGGAGAGAGAGAAAAACAGAGAGAGAGAATGGGAGAGAGAGAGATAGGGAGACTGAGGGAGAGAGAGAGAGGCAGGAGAGTGAATGAGGGACAGAGAGAGACAGAGAGAGAGAAAGAAAAACAGAGAGGCAGAGAGAGTTAAAGGCACAAGGAGGAAGAGGGACAGAGAGAGAACAAAACAGAGAGAAACAGGAAGAAAGAGAGAATGAGAGAGACAAAATAGATAGAATGAGACAGAGAGAGAGAGAGAGTGAGAAAGGGCGAGAGAGACAGAGAGATGGAGAAAGAGAGACAGTGAGACAGAGACTGAGGGAGAAAGAGATAGGTGTAGAGAGAGACAGTGAGAAAGGCTGTCAAAAGACACAGAGACAGAAAAAGAGAGAGAGAGGAGATAGAAACAGAGAAAACGATGGAAGAGAGAGAACGAGGGAGAGACAGGCAGAGAGAGATGGAGAGAGACAGAGAGAGAGACAGAGAGAGAGCGACAGGGAGGGGGAGAGAGACTCAGAGACAGACAGCGACAGAGATACTGAGAGAGGGGACATGCAATGGAGAGAGAGTGACATAGAGAGATGGACGGAGAGAGAGAGAGGGAGAGGCAGAGAGAGAGAGAGAGAGAGGGACGGAGACAATTTGCTGTGAAAGTTACATTTCTTTCCGGCAGCTGCGGTTAGTTAATGAGGTAACTAGTAAGAGCCGGGTTGTCTAGCCGCTGCGGTTAGTTAATGAGGTAACTAGTAAGAGCCGGGTTGTCTAGCCAGCAGTGCTAACTGTCCTCTGGAGAGTCTGGGCTTGTACAAGTACAGGGGGTCTGGGTAGGTGCACAATGTTCACATGCTGGGACATAGGGGCTGGTCACTGGCGGAGACGGGTGTGTGATCTTGGGAATTTGGTGAGTGAGGGAATTCGGGACAGTGAGGGAGGAGGGACTGCTCTGACCTTTTAGACGAAAGATGATAAATTATTTCATAAATTTCAGCGGGATCATGGGGAGTATCAAATAATTCAATGGAGAGTACTCCCAGGGTCAACCGTGAAGGCTTACACACCTACAAACCAACTCAAAACTCTCCACGGACTTGCTCCCTCCCTATCTCCGTAACCTCCTCCAGCCCCGACACCCCTCCATATCTCTGTAACCTCCTCCAGCCCCTACACCCCTCCCTATCTCTGTAACCTCCTCCAGCCCCTACACCCCTCCCTATCTCTGTAACCTCCTCCAGCCCCTACACCCCTCCCTATCTCTGTAACCTCCTCCAGCCCCTACACCCCTCCCTATCTCTGTAACCTCCTCCAGCCCCTACACCCCTCCCTATCTCTGTAACCTCCTCCAGCCCCTACACCCCTCCCTATCTCTGTAACCTCCTCCACCCCCTACACCCCTCCCTATCTCTGTAACCCCCTCCAGCCCCTACACCCCTCCCTATCTCTGTAACCTCCTCCAGCCCCTACACCCCTCCCTATCTCTGTAACCTCCTCCAGCCCCTACACCCCTCCCTGTCTCTGTAACCTCCTCCAGCCCCTACACCCCTCCCTATCTCTGTAACCTCCTCCAGCCCCTACACCCCTCCCTATCTCTGTAACCCCGTCTAGCCCCTACACCCCTCCCTATCTCTGTAACCCCCTCCAGCCCCTACACCCCTCCCTATCTCTGTAACCTCCTCCAGCACCTATACCCCCTCCCTATCTCTGTAACCTCCTCCAGCCCCTACACCCCTCCCTATCTCTGTAACCTCCTCCAGCCCCTACACCCCTCCCTATCTCTGTAACCTCCTCCAGCCCCTACACTCCTCCCTATCTCTGTAACCTCCTCCAGCCCCTACACCCCTCCCTATCTCTGTAACCTCCTCCAGCCCCTACACCCCTCCCTATCTCTGTAACCTCCTCCAGCCCCTACACTCCTCCCTATCTCTGTAACCTCCTCCAGCCCCTACACCCCTCCCTATCTCTGTAACCCCCTCCAGCCCCTACACCCCTCCCTATCTCTGTAACCTCCTCCAGCCCCTACACCCCCTCCCTATCTCTGTAACCTCCTCCAGCCCCTACACCCCTCCCTATCTCTGTAACCCCCTCCAGCCCCTACACCCCCTCCCTATCTCTGTAACCTCCTCCAGCCCCTACACCCCTCCCTATCTCTGTAACCTCCTCCAGCACCTATACCCCCTCCCTATCTCTGTAACCTCCTCCCGCCCCTACACCCCTCCCTATCTCTGTAACCTCCTCCAGCCCCTACACCCCCTCCCTATCTCTGTAACCTCCTCCAGCCCCTACACTCCTCCCTATCTCTGTAACCTCCTCCAGCCCCTACACCCCTCCCTATCTCTGTAACCCCCTCCAGCCCCTACACCCCCTCCCTTTCTCTGTAACCTCCTCCAGCCCCTACACCCCTCCCTATCTCTGTAACCCCCTCTAGCCCCTACACCCCTCCCTATCTCTGTAACCCCCTCCAGCCCCTACACCCTTCTCTATCTCTGTAACCTCCTCCAGCACCTATACCCCCTCCCTATCTCTGTAACCTCCTCCAGCCCCTACACCCCTCCCTATCTCAGTAACCTCCTCCAGTCCCTACACCCCTCCCTATCTCTGTAACCTCCTCCAGTCCCTACACCCCTCCCTATCTCTGTAACCTCCTCCAGCTCCTACATCCCTCCCTATCTCTGTAACCTCCTCCAGCCCCTACATCCCTCCCTATCTCTGTAACCTCCTCCAGCCCCTACACCCCCTCCCTATCTCTGTAACCTCCTCCAGCACCTACACCCCTCCCTATCTCTGTAACCTCCTCCAGCCCCTACACCCCTCCCTATCTCTGTAACCTCCTCCAGCCCCCTACACCCCTCCCTATCTCTGTAACCTCCTCCAGCCCCTACACCCCTCCCTATCTCTGTAACCTCCTCCAGCCCCTACACCCCTCCCTATCTCTGTAACCTCCTCCAGCCCCTACAACCCTCCGAGATCTCTGCGCTCCTCCAATTCTGGCCTCTTGCCCATCCCCCGATTCCCCATCGCTCCACCATTGGCGGCCGTGCCTTCAGCTGCCTGGGGGCCCTGAGCTCTGGAATTCCCTCCCTAAACCTCTCTACCTCTCAATCTCTCTCCTCCTTTAAGACGCTCCTTAAAACCGACATCTTTGACCGAGCTTTTGGTCACCCTGTCCGTAATATCTCCTCATGTGGCCGGGGGTCAGATTTTGTCAGATAACACTCCTGCCAAGCACCTTAGGATGTTTAATTGTGTTGAAGGTGCTATATAAATGCAAATTCTTGTTCTGGTTGTCAGTGGTTGAAGTCTGTGCAGAGGAGGGGGTTAAACCAAGGTCAGAGGTTAGGGATGCGGCTTGGGATGCTCAGGAGGCTGTGCCGATCTGTGATGCTCTGCTCTGATTGGACGGTGAGGGATCGAGTCCCAACCACAAGGATGTGGAACTGCACTGGGCAGAACCTGGTCCGGAATAATCACGTGAGTCTCCCAGCAACATGGAGAGGGGAAAGGGAACAGTGTTCGAAAATTCTCCTCCCTCAAATCCCACCTCACCCCCTCCCTATCCCTGTAACCTCCTCCAGCCCCTACACCCCTCCCTATCTCTGTAACCTCCTCCAGCCCCTACACCCTCCCTATCTCTGTAACCTCCTCCAGCCCCAACACCCCTCCCTATCTCTGTAACCTCCTCCAGCCCCTACACCCCTCCCTATCTCTGTAACCTCCTCCAGCCCCTACACCCTCCCTGTCTCTGTAACCTCCTCCAGCCCCTACACCCCTCCCTATCTCTGTAACCTCCTCCAGCCCCTACACCCCTCCCTATCTCTGTAACCTCCTCCAGCCCCTACACCCTCCCTGTCTCTGTAACCTCCTCCAGCCCCTACACCCCTCCCTATCTCTGTAACCTCCTCCAGCCCCTACACCCCTCCCTATCTCTGTAACCTCCTCCAACCCCTACACCCCTCCCTATCTCTGTAATCTCCTCCAGCCCCTACACCCCTCCCTATCTCTGTAACGTCCTCCAGCCCCTACACCCCTCCCTATCTCTGTAACCTCCTCCTACCCCTACACCCCTCCCTATCCCTGTAACCTCCTCCAGCCCCTACACCCCTCCCTATCTCTGTAACCTCCTCCAGCCCCCTACACCCCTCCCTATCTCTGTAACCTCCTCCAGCCCCTACACCCCTCCCTATCTCTGTAACCTCCTCCAGCCCCTACACCCCTCCCTATCTCTGTAACCTCCTCCAGCGCCTACACCCCCTCCCTATCTCTGTAACCTCCTCCAGCCCCTACACCCCTCCCTATCTCTGTAACCTCCTCCAGCCCCCTACACCCCTCCCTATCTCTGTAACCTCCTCCAGCCCCTACACCTCTCCCTATCTCTGTAACCTCCTCCAGCCCCTACACCCCCTCCCTATCTCTGTAACCTCCTCCAGCCCCTACACCCCTCCCTATCTCTGTAACCTCCTCCAGACCCTACACCCCTCCCTATCTCTGTAACCTCCTCCAGCCCCTACACCCCTCCCTATCTCTGTAACCTCCTCCAGCCCCTACACCCCTCCCTATCTCTGTAACCTCCTCCAGCCCCTACACCCCTCCCTATCTCTGTAACCTCCTCCAACCCCTACACCCCTCCCTATCTCTGTAACCTCCTCCAGCCACTACACCCCTTCCTATCTCTGTAACCTCCTCCAGCCCCTACACCCCTCCCTATCTCTGTAACCTCCTCCAGCCCCCTACACCCCTCCCTATCTCTGTAACCTCCTCCAGCCCCTATACCACCTCCCTATTCCTACGTTGCTCAGGGCCAATATTAAATCCCCACTGGCCCTGGGATGTATTACAGTTCCAAGGTGCTATATAAATGCAGGATGTTGTCAGCGGGACTGACTGTCATGTTGCGGAGTGGGTGACCTTTCCCAAGGTCTGGGTCCAGAGACATTTCATCAGAATCAGGAACGGGAGTGGGAGTGGGCTATTCGGCCCCTCGAGCCTAGCGGCCGTGGGATATTTTATATCCACCCCAGGGGGCAGACGGGGGCCTCAGGTTAATGTCTCATCATGAAAGACGGCACCTCCGACAGTGCGGCACTCCCTCAGTACTGACCCTCCGACAGTGCGGCGCTCCCTCAGTACTGACCCTCCGACAGTGCGGCGCTCCCTCAGTACTGACCCTCCGACAGTGCGGCGCTCCCTCAGTACTGACCCTCCGACAGTGCGGCGCTCCCTCAGTACTGACCCTCCGACAGTGCGGCGCTCCCTCAGTACTGACCCTCCGACAGTGCGGCGCTCCCCCAGTACTGACCCTCCGACAGTGCGGCGCTCCCTCAGTACTGACCCTCCGACAGTGCGGCGCTCCCTCAGCACTGACCCTCCGACAGTGCGGCGCTCCCTCAGTACTGACCCTCCGACAGTGCGACGCTCCCTCAGTACTGACCTTCCGACAGTGCGGCGCTCCCTCAGCACTGACCCTCCGACAGTGCGGCGCTCCCTCAGTACTGACCCTCCGACAGTGCGGCGCTCCCTCAGTACTGACCCTCCGACAGTGCGACCCTCCCTCAGTACTGACCCTCCG
Organism: Cetorhinus maximus; assembly: GCF_964194155.1. Lineage (NCBI taxonomy): Eukaryota > Metazoa > Chordata > Chondrichthyes > Lamniformes > Cetorhinidae > Cetorhinus > Cetorhinus maximus. The sequence goes on from NW_027598876.1 coordinate 13,564, forward strand.
ACAGTGCGACACTCCCTCAGTACTGACCCTCCGACAGTGCGGCGCTCCCTCAGTACTGACCCTCCGACAGTGCGGCGCTCCCTCAGTACTGACCCTCCGACAGTGCAGCGCTCCCTCAGTACTGACCCTCCGACAGTGCGGCGCTCCCTCAGTACTGACCCTCCGACAGTGCGGCGCTCCCTCAGCACTGACCCTCCGACAGTGCGGCACTCCCTCAGTGCTGACCCACTCAATAAGATCTCGGCCGATCCGAATGTGGCCTTGACTCCAATGTCCCCCACCATCACCCTCGACCCCCTCGTCGATCAAAAACCTGTCTGACTCAGCCTCGGGCATCGGAGACCCGGCCTCCAACTCTCTGGGGGAGGAGGGGACAGGATTCCACAGCCCGACCAACCTCTGAGGGAGGAAATTCCTCCTCACCTCCATCTTCAATGGAGACCCCCTTCCTCTCGAACTGTGCTCCCCGCCCTCCCCACTCCCTCATTCTGGATTCCCCCTCAACGAGGGGCAAACATCCTCTCAGCACCCGCCCTGTCGCATCGCCCTCCCCCCGCCTCAGAATCTGACCCGTTCCGACCAGGAGTCCAGAGAGATGGAATGTTTCCTCACGGAGTTGGGTTTCCGGTTTGCAGGTGCCCGGTGACAGGTTCAGGGACTATGGCGTTCCGAATGCCAGCTGGAACGCGGACATGATGGCGCTGTAGGCCCGGTACATGGCATGGACCGAGGACGGCGACTGGAAGAGGCTCCCCTCCTACAATCGGGCCCTCAGGCACGGTAAGAAACGCTGCTCCGGTGTCGGTGTCCCTCAGCACTGACCCTCCGACAGCGCGGCGCTCCCTCAGTACTGACCCTCCGACAGTGCGGTGCTCCCTCAGTACTGACCCTCCGACAGTGCGGCACTCCCTCAGTACTGACCCTCCGACAGTGCGGCGCTCCCTCAGCACTGACCCTCCGACAGTGCGGCACTCCCTCAGCACTGACCCTCCGACAGTGCGGCGCTCCCTCAGCACTGACCCTCCGACAGTGCGGCGCTCCCTCAGTACTGACCCTCCGACAGTGCGGCGCTCCCTCAGTACTGACCCTCCGACAGTGTGGCGCTCCCTCAGCACTGACCCTCCGACAGTGCGGGGCTCCCTCAGTACTGACCCTCCGACAGTGCGGCGCTCCCTCAGTACTGACCCTCCGACAGTGCGGCGCTCCCTCAGTACTGACCCTCCGACAGTGCGGCGCTCCCTCAGTACTGACCCTCCGACAGTGCGGCGCTCCCTCAGTACTGACCCTCCGACAGTGCGGGGCTCCCTCAGTACTGACCCTCCGACAGTGCGGCGCTCCCTCAGTACTGACCCTCCGACAGTGCGGCGCTCCCTCAGTACTGACCCACCGACAGTGCGGCACTCCCTCAGTACTGACCCTCCGACAGTGCGGCACTCCCTCAGTACTGACCCTCCGACAGTGCGGCGCTCCCTCAGTACTGACCATCCGACAGTGCGGCTCTCCCTCAGTACTGACCCTCCGACAGTGCGGCGCTCCCTCAGTACTGACCCTCCGACAGTGCGGCGCTCCCTCAGTACTGACCCTCCGACAGTGCGGCACTCCCTCAGTACTGACCCTCCGACAGTGCGGCACTCCCTCAGTACTGACCCTCCGACAGTGCGGCGCTCCCTCAGTACTGACCCTCCGACAGTGCGGCTTTCCCTCAGTACTGACCCTCCGACAGTGCGGCGCTCCCTCAGTACTGACCCTCCGACAGTGCGGCACTCCCTCAGTACTGACCCTCCGACAGTGCGGCACTCCCTCGGCACTGACCCTCCGACAGTGCGGCACTCCCTCAGTACTGACCCTCCGACAGTGCGGCGCTCCCTCAGCACTGACCCTCCGACAGTGCGGCGCTCCCTCAGTACTGACCCTCCGACAGTGCGGCGCTCCCTCAGTACTGACCCTCCGACAGTGCGACACTCCCTCAGTACTGACCCTCCGACAGTGCGGGGCTCCCTCAGTACTGACCCTCCGACAGTGCGGCCCTCCCTCAGTACTGACCCTCCGACAGTGCGGGGCTCCCTCAGAACCAGCACTGAGAGTGTCGGCCTGGATTATGGGGCTTGGGTCTCTCGAGTGGGTCTTGAACCCGGGACCTTTTGACTCAGAGCTGAGAGAGGTGCCCAATGAGTCATGGCTCTTACCAATAACAACAGTGAGTGCACTTTAAAGAAACAGGCCATTCGGCCCCTCTGCTCTGTGCTGGTGTTTCTGCCCCACACCAGCCTCCTCCCAGCCCCCTCTTCATCTCCCCCCATCAACATATCCTTCTATTCCTTTCTCCCTCATGTGTTTATCCAGCTCCCCCCCCCTTCAATCCATCTCCGCGATTCACCTCGACCACTCCCCGTGGGAGCGAGTCCCACGTTCTCCCCACTCCCCGTGGGAGCGAGTCCCACGTTCTCCCCACTCCCCGTGGGAGCGAGTCCCACATTCTCCCCACACCCCGTGGGAGCGAGTCTCACATTCTCCCCACTCCCCGTGGGAGCGAGTCTCACATTCTCCCCACTCCCCGCGGGAGCGAGTCCCACATTCTCCCCGCTCTCTGGGTAAAGACGTTTCTCCTGAATTCCTCATCGGATTTATCAGTGACTGTCTGATATCGATGGCCCCCACTAGCTCTGGTCTCCCCTCCAACAAGGGTAAACACCTTCTCTACGTCGACCCTATCGAATCCCTCTAATCTGTCTCCTTCTGGCTCCAAACATCTTCTGGATGTTCAGAGGTTGTGAAGGGCACTATATAAAGGCAGGTTGTTTGTGACTATTCCAGATCAAGATCCGGAGATCCCCAATCGATTGTTCACCAGGAATACAGATGTGGAGGGATCGGGCTTTGAGTACGCCATGTTCCTGAACACGTCGGAGAGAAGGATCCTGTGTATATTCCAGCCCGGACCCTTATTGGAGGGACCCCCCTGGTGAGTATCGGACAGGGTGTGAGGGGTTTGACCAGCGTATCGCTGGTTCTATCTGAAGCAAATCCCGCTACCTTTTCCAAACCTCCCTCCCTGCCCTGAGATTTAAACCCTGCGGGATTGAATTTCCCACATCGGCGTCTCACCTGGAAGACAGCACCTCCGACAGTGCGGCACTCCCTCAGTACTGACCCTCCGACAGTGCGGCACTCCCTCAGTACTGACCCTCCGACAGTGCGGCACTCCCTCAGTACTGACCCTACGACAGTGCGGCGCTCCCTCAGTACTGACCCACCGACAGTGCGGCGCTCCCTCGGTACCGACCCTCCGACAGTGCGGCACTCCCTCGGTACTGACCCTCCGACAGTGCGGCGCTCCCTCGGTACCGACCCTCCGACAGTGCGGCACTCCCTCGGTACTGACCCTCCGACAGTGCGGCGCTCCCTCAGCACTGACCCTCCGACAGTGCGGCACTCCCTCAGCACTGACCCTCCGACAGTGCGGCGCTCCCTCAGCACTGATCCTCCGACAGTGCGGCGCTCCCTCGGTACCGACCCTCCGACAGTGCGGCACTCCCTCAGTACTGACCCTCCGACAGTGCGGCGCTCCCTCAGCACTGACCCTCCGACAGTGCGGCGCTCCCTCAGCACTGACCCTCCGACAGTGCGGCACTCCCTCAGTACTGACCCTCCGACAGTGCGGCACTCCCTCAGTACTGACCCTCCGACAGTGCGGCACTCCCTCAGCACTGACCCTCCGACAGTGCGGCACTCCCTCAGTACCGACCCTCCGACAGTGCGGCACTCCCTCAGTACTGACCCTCCGACAGTGCGGCACTCCCTCAGTACTGACCCTCCGACAGTGCGGTAATCCCTCAGTACTGACCCTCCAACAGCGCGGTAATCCCGGTGAGATGTGCGGGCAGTGCTGGGGTGGGGGGGAGATACGGGCCCTGGTGGGGAGCAGGGTTGGGCCGGTGGGTGGTCGGAAGTCGCCGTGCCCGGTATCATCCCCCTCCCCCCAACCGGCCCCCGGGGATTGAGGGAAGGGGGGGGGACGCGTGCGGCGGACGAGGCTGATCCACGGTTCTCTCTGTCTCTCCAGCCACACCCATGGCGGAGCCATCCTCGCCCTGCTTGATGGGGTAGCGGGGACGTGTGCGTACGCTACCATAGGCCCTGTCCTGACCGCCAACGTCAACGTCAACTTCCAGAGGTAAGCTGCGGTGACTGTCCTGCAGGGGGCGGAGTTGTGGGGTGGGGGGGTGGGTGGGGGGCAATATCGGGGGGAGTGGCATAACGAGCGGGGTAATAATGATGGGCCCGGCCTCACTCTGTCCGTCTCTCCAGCCCTGTGCCTTTAGGCTCCACAGTCCTGATTGACGTCCACATCGAGAGGGTGGTCGACAGAAAGATATTCATGTCCTGTCTCGTCACCAGCGGCATCGGTTCCAAGGTCCATGCGGACGGCAAGAGTAAGCAGACTCCGATCGGTGATTCAAACCTTTAAGGCCCTGAGTGGGGGCTCTTGACCGGGTGGGATGTGGAGAGGATGTTTCCTCTTGTGGGAGAATCTAGAACGAGGTGGTGGGGGTCACTGTTTAGAAATAAGGGGGTCACTCCCATTTAAGACAGAGATGAGGAGAGATTTTTTCCCTCTTGAGCCTTTGGTAGTCTCTTCCTTGAAAGGCGATGGAAGCAGAGCCTTTGAATATTTTTTAGGCCGAACGGGATAGGATCTGAATAAGCAAAGGGGGTGAAAGGTTATTGGGGGTTAGGCGGGAATGTGGGGTTAAGGCCACAGTCAGACCAGCCGCGATCTTACTAAATGGTGCAGCAGAAACTGAACTGGACCCAGCCACATAAATACTGTGGCTACAAGAGCAGGTCAGAGGCTGGGAATCCTGCGGTAAGTAATTCACCTCCTGACTCCCCAAAGCCTGTCCACCATCTACAAGGCACAAGTCAGGAGTGTGATGGAATACTCCCCACTTGCCTGGATGAGTGCAGCTCCCACAACACTCAAGAAGCTCGACACCGTCCAGGACAAAGCAGCCCCCGCTCGATCGGCACCCCATCCACAAACATTCACTCCCTCCACCACCGACGCACAGTAGCAGCAGCGTGTGTACCATCTACAAGATGCACTGCAGCAACTCACCAAGGCTCCTTCGACAGCGCCGCCCAAACCCACGACCCGCTCCCATCTAGAAGGACAAGGGCAGCAGACACATGGGGAACACCACCACCTGCAAGTTCCCCTCCGAGCCACTCACCACCCTGACTTGGAAATATATCGGCCGTTCCTTCACTGTCGCTGGGTCAAAATCCTGGAACTCCCTCCCTAACAGCATGGTGGGTGTACCTACACCACAGGGACTGCAGCGGCTCAAGAAGGCAGCTCACCCACCACCTTCTCAAGGGGGCAATTAGGGATGGGCAACAAATGCTGGGCCCAGCCAGAGACACCCACATCCTGTAAATGAATAAACAAAAAACAGGCACGAGGGGCCAAGTAGCCACATCTGCTCCTAATTCGTATTTCCGTCGGACTGTGAACAGTTCCTGCTCCCAGTGTCTTGACTGCCCATGGGGGACTCAGTGTAAATTCGGGCAGAGTGCCCCACCCCTCGGGTACCCTGAGTCGAATGGAGCAAAGTGGACTGGGAGCTGGCTGGTTATGGCAGACCGCGAGGATTTGGAGTCAGAGCATAAGACATAGGAGCAGAAATTAGGCCATTCGGCCCATCGAGTCTGCTCCACCATTCAATCATGGCTGATAAGTTTCTCAACCCCATTCTCCCGCCTTCTCCCCGTAACCTTTGATCCCCTTACCAATCAAGAACCTATCGATCTCGGTCTTAAATACACTCAATGACCTGGCCTCCACAGCCTTCTGTGGCAATGAATTCCATAGATTCACCACTCTCTGGCTAAAGAAGTTTCTCCTCATCTCTGTTCTAAAAGGTCTTCCCTTTACTCTGAGGCTGTGCCCTCGGGTCCTAGTCTCTCCTACTAATGGAAACATCTTCCCCACGTCCACTCTATCCAGGCCTTTCAGTATTCTGTAAGTTTCAATCAGATCCCCCCCTCATCCTTCTAAACTCCATCGAGTATAGACCCAGAGTCCTCAAACATTCCTCATATGTTAAGCCTTTCATTCCTGGGATCATTCTCGTGAACCTCCTCTGGACCCTCCCCAGGGCCAGAACATCCTTCCTGAGATACGGGACCCAAAATTGCTCACAATATTCTAAATGTGGTCTGACCAGAGCCTTATAAAGCCTCAGCAGCACATCCCTGCTTTTATATTCTAGTCCTCTCGAAATAAATGCCAACATTGCATTTGCCTTCCTAACTACCAACTCAACCTGCAAGTTAACCTTAAGAGAATCCTGGACTAGGACTCCCAAGTCCCTTTGCACTCCAGATTTCTGAATTCTCTCCCCATTTAGAAAATAGTCTATGCCTCTATTCTTCCTACCAAAGTGCATGACCTCACACTTCCCCACGTTGTATTCCATCTGCCACTTCTTTGCCCATTCTCCTAACCTGTCCAAATCCTTCTGCAGCCTCCCCGCCTCCTCAATACTATCTGTCCCTCCACCTATCTTTGTATCATCTGCAAACTTAGCCAGGATGCCCTCAGTTCCTTCATCTAGATCATTAATGTATAAAGTGAAAAGTTGTGGTCCCAACACTGACCCCTGCGGGACTCCACTAGTCACCGGCCGCCATCCTGAGAAGGACCCCCTTATCCCCCACTCTCTGCCTCCTGCCAGACAGCCAATCTTCTATCCATGCTAGTACCTTGCCTCTAACACTATGGGCTCTTATCTTACTGAATAAGCAGAGAGCCCCTGATTCCCCCCTAGAGTCCGGAGCCTTCCATACGTGTCTGTACCATCACTCCGGCCAGACGAGCAGGTGCTGAAATATCTCCCGCTTTGCCCTCTCCTCGTTCGACTGCTACAGGCTTTGTGCATTACAAAGGAGAGGCTTGTGAATTCAGTGTGTGCCTAACTATGATCAGGAGAGGACTGAGAGACAGGCTCACTTCAGTTTAATACAGAAAGGGGTTAACTTTCTTATACTTCAACTGATCAAAGCAAAATAAGGAAACAGGCACCGACCTTCACACACACATAGTCAAAGTTAACACTCACACACACTCACGCGCGCACACACACACAGACACACATGCATACGCACACACACACATTCACACACATACTCACACACACACACACACATACACACACACACACACACACACACAGACACACATGCATACGCACACACACACATTCACACACATACACACACGCACACACACACATGCATACGCACACACACACATTCACACACATACTCACACACGCACACATACACACACACACACAGACACACATGCATACGCACACACACACATTCACACACATACTCACACACGCACACACGCACGCGCACACACACGCGCTCACACATGTGCTCACGCACATACGTGCTCAAACACACTCTCGCATGCACACACGCGTGCACATATGCACACACACGTGCTCGCACACACACGTGCTCACGCACACACGCACATGCGCTCACATATACGCTCACACACACTCGCACGCACGCACATACGCACAGACACACTTGCACGCACACATATACTCGAACACACTCGCACATTCACACACACACTTTCACTCACACACTCGTACGCACACACACACACACACATTCATACACATACACTCACATACACACACACACTCACTGTCTTTCACTCACACACTCGCACACACACTCACACACACACACTCACACACACACACGCACTCACACACACGAACACTCGTGCACACACACGGATTACAGAGCAGGGAAAGATAGGTTGGCCAAATGAGTTTCCTGGGAAAAAGTGAGAGAGTGTCCACTCTGTAACTTGGTGATCACCCGGCTTCATGGTGAATTTAACAGTCTCATTGCTCCCAATGTAAAGATGTGGACAATTGAGTTGGTTGTTCTTCAGGTTGGATTCGCTTAGAAAATCTGTCTGCCAGCAAACAGGGTTCAAAGCTTTACCAGGTCGGCTGGAGAGAGAGAGGGAGGCAGGATGGACCCCACTTGGGTCTTTTCCCTTAGCTGCTTGTCCTCGGTTCTGCTGAGAATATCTGTGCTTAAAACCTACAAAGGGCTGGCTTGTGCTGTGATCTTCCCCGCTGGAACTGCCCGAAGATTAAAAAATAAAAACAGTGTCTGTGTATTCCAAAGGTGACTTGGTTAGCTCCGGTCTGGAAGGTATCTCAACCAGGGTCCCATCGTCCAAATGATTAGTCTTAATGGCCCAACTCCAACAGTTGAATACCTCAGGTGATTCTTCTAGATACCTTGCTGATGAGACAGAAGATGTGAGTCCATAAGACCATAAGACATAGGAGCAGAAATTAGGCCATTCGGCCCATCGAGTCTGCTCCGCCATTCAATCATGGCTGATAAGTTTCTCAACCCCATTCACCCGCCTTCTCCCCGTAACCTTTGATCCCCTTACCAATCAAGAACCTATCTATCTCGGTCTTAAATACACTCAATGACCTGGCCTCCACAGCCTTCTGTGGCAATGAATTCCATAGATTCACCACTCTCTGGCTAAAGAAGCTTCTCCTCATCTCTGTTCTAAAAGGTCTTCCCTTTACTCTGAGGCTGTGCCCTCGGGTCCTAGTCTCTCCTACTAATGGAAACATCTTCCCCCTCCACACTCCCCTTAATCAGTGCCTTTGATGGGTTTTGACTCCACTGCAGTGAACTGAATAGTGATGTATAGTAATTGGATAGTGTATAGTAACGCAAATTTGGGTTAGCCATCTTGGGCTATGATTTTAAGACACTTTAGGCTGTGCTATTAAAAGGTCTGTTTTTAAAAGTTCAATTCAGGTTTCCGGCCGCTGGATGAAAAATCATTATTTGGCATAAAGCACACCTTCATGACACCACCTATCCCCATAACGTCGGGTGACTTTATGCCGGTCTCAGCTCATCTACTGCTGAAACCCTCGTCCACATCCTGGGTACCTCCAGACTCGACAATTCCAACATGCTCCTGGCTGCCCTCCCACAACCTCCCCTCTGTATACTTCAGCTCATCCAAAACTCCGCTGCCCCCATGTTTTGTTGCAGAATTCATTGATGTTGGCCAGGCTTTGTATGTGCAGAAGCACAGGCATGGAAGTGCCCTCACTTGTGCTTGGGGATCAACAGCGGGTATCAGGGGAACGCTCTACTGAGCCCGGGTCGGTATTCCCCTCCAACTCCCTCCCTTCCAGGATCTCCAGCACCTCCAGTGTCCCTCAATTCATTAATTCTCCAAGAGTCGGTCACCCAGCCAGGAAGAGATAGATTTCAAAATCCTCTTCCACTTTTTCATATCCTTCTGTGATCCTCACCCCCTCCCTATCTCTGTAACCTCCTCCAGCCCCTACACCCCTCCCTATCTCTGTAACCTCCTCCAGCCCCTACACCCCTCCCTATCTCTGTAACCTCCTCCAGCCCCTACACCCCTCCCTATCTCTGTAACCTCCTCCAGCCCCTACACCCCCTCCCTATCTCTGTAACCTCCTCCAGCCCCTACACCCCTCCCTACCTCTGTAACCTCCTCCAGCCCCTACACCCCTCCCTACCTCTGTAACCTCCTCCAGCCCCTACACCCCTCCCTATCTCTGTAACCTCCTCCAGCCCCTACACCCCTCCCTATCTCTGTAACCTCCTCCACTCCCTACACCCCTCCCTATCTCTGTAACCTCCTCCAGCCCCTACACCCCTCCCTATCTCTGTAACCTCCTCCAGTCCCTACACCCCTCCCTATCTCTGTAACCTCCTCCAGCCTCTACACCCCTCCCTATCTCTGTAACCTCCTCCAGCCCCTACACCCCTCCCTATCTCTGTAACCTCCTCCAGCCCCTACACCCCTCCCTATCTCTGTAACCTCCTCCAACTCCTACAACCCTCCCTATCTCTGTAACCTCCTCCAGCCCCTACACCCCTCCCTATCTCTGTAACCTCCTCCAGCCCCTACACCCCTCCCTATCTCTGTAACCTCCTCCAGTCCCTACACCCCTCCCTATCTCTGTAACCTCCTCCAGCCTCTACACCCCTCCCTATCTCTGTAACCTCCTCCAGCCCCTACACCCCTCCCTATCTCTGTAACCTCCTCCAGCCCCTACACCCCTCCCTATCTCTGTAACCTCCTCCAACTCCTACAACCCTCCCTATCTCTGTAACCTCCTCCAGCCCCTACACCCCTCCCTATCTCTGTAACCTCCTCCAGCCCCTACACCCCTCCCTATCTCTGTAACCTCCTCCAGCCCCTACACCCCTCCCTATCTCTGTAACCTCCTCCAGCCCCTACACCCCTCCCTATCTCTGTAACCACCTCCAGGGCCCTACAACCCTCCGAGATCTCTGCGCTCCTCCAATTCTGGCCTCTTGCCCATCCCCCCGATTCCCATCGCTCCACCATTGGCGGCCGTGCCTTCAGCTGCCTGGGGGGCCCTGAGCTCTGGGAATTCCCTCCCTCAACCTCTCCCGCCCTCTCTCTCTCTCTCCTCCTTTAAGACGCTCCTTAAAACCGACCCCTGTGACCGAGCTTTTGGTCACCCTGTCCCTAATATCTCCTCATGTGGCTTGGGGTCAGATTCTATCTGATAACGCTGCGGTGAATGGCCTTGGGATGTTTTACTCCATTAAAGGCGCTATATAGATTCACCAAGTCACTAAAAACCTCACCCCCTGTGGAATCGGAAGCTGCTCTGATTTTAATCTCGTTTTGTTTTTACACACAGTGCTGTTCATCAAATACCTTGGCTCGGGCCCAGCGAGTGGGAAATGAGGAGCCTCTCCCTTGAAGATGATGGTGAAGCATCCCTCACCTGAAGACTTCCGGAGCAGGAGAGAAACATTTCCTATTTGTCGGGGGTGGGGTGGGGGGAATTCACCTTTCCAGGGATGAGGGGACTTCAGTTCATGTGGGAGAGACTGGGAGAAGCTGGGATTGTTCTCCTCAGAGCGGAGAAGGTTAAGGGGGAGATTGAATCGAGGCGTTCGGAATCAGGAAGGGGGTTTTGGACGGAGTGAATAAGGAGAAACTGTTTCCACTGGGCAGGAGGGTCGGTAACCAGAGGGGGACACAGATTGAAGAGAATCGGGGAAAGAACCAGAGGGGGAGATGAGGAGAATTTATTTTTATAAACACAGGGAGTTGTTGTGATCTGGAAGGCGCTGCCTGAAATGGCGGTGGAAACAGATTCAATAGGAACTTTCCAAAAGGGGGGGAATCGGATAAATACCTGAAGGGGAAAAATTTGCAGGGCGATTGGGGGAGGAGCTGGGGGTGGGGTAGTGGGGTTAATTGGATAGCATAGAGCCAGATGGGCCGAATGGCCTCCTGGCCGGCTGTAAGAGCCTCTCCGCGTCTGGTCAGGGAAGGTTCAGAAGTTACTGCCCGTGAACCAGTCACTGAAGGCCTTCCCTCTCTGATCCATGAGGTGACCTGAGCTGGGGTGTGGGGTTGGGAGTTGACTTGCACCCCCAACTTGGCCCCCACCTCTCCCCCTCCATTTCAGCCCATCTGGCGCAGTCACTTGTCCAGGGGAGGCCAGAATCATCCCGAACGAGGACTGCTTGAGGGTCGGAGGTGGGTTGGGTGGAGGTAGGGGGTTTTGGGGACAGAACGATACAGGCCCAATCGTTTGATTTGGACCCTTGTTGCTCGCTCCGGGAACGCAAACCCACCTTAATCAAGTGTCCCCTGACGGGCCGGTGGGTTGGGGACAGTAAGGCGGGGCGGGTCAGGTACGTGGGAGGAAGGGGAGGCCTTCGGGTGCCAACTAGGCCTGAAACGGAGCCTGCCCGGTGGGGTCAAAGGTGAGAGAGAGAGAGAGAGAGAGAGAGAGCACCATGGCCGGGGCAGGGGGAGGCCTTCGGGTGCCAACTAGGCCTGAAACGGAGCCTGCCCGGTGGGGTCAAAGGTGAGAGAGAGTGAGAGAGAGAGAGCGAGCACCATGGCCGGGACAGGGGGAGGCCTTCGGGTGCCAACAAGGCCTGAAACGGAGCCTGCCCGGAGGGGTCAAAGGTGAGAGAGAGAGAGAGAGAGAGAGAGAGCGCCATGGCCGGGGCAGGGGGAGGCGCTGCCCGGTCCTGGAGGCTTGGCGGACCCCACCAGTCGCTGCACTTGAGCCTCGGTCAACGGGACTGACCCTTGGGGAGCCTCAGAGAGAGAGGGAGAGAGATGGAGAGATTGCGGCCTTGTCACGCGACGGTTGACGTTGCAACCCTGTCCCGCGGGCCGGAGAGTGTGAAACATTAAAGAGATTTTTTTCCCTCCATCGTCACGGGACTGGACACTATTTTTTTTACACACTTTGCCCCTTTCTCAGGAGTGGACAGGGTTCGAGGAGGGGGTGAGTCGGCGGGGTTGGGGGGTGGGGGTTGGAGAGTACGCCTGCTGGCCGGGCCTGGACAGTCGGACAGAGGGCCCCAACCCCTCCGCAGTCGTGGGGAGGGAGGAGCGGAGAGAAGTCGGGGGTGGTGGGGAGAAGGGGGGTTGTGAGGAGCGGGAGGGAAGAGCGAGGGAAGAGACTGCAGTTCCTCGCAGTCCTGGGGAGGCAGCACCGGGGGCGACAGAGGCCACAGCTTCTCGGCCAAACACCGGGAAAATGGGGAAACTCTCAGAGGGAAGTCCATCGGGAAGGATTGGAGGCCTGGGGATGGGGCGGGGGGGAGGGGGTTGGTGAGGGGGAGGTGGGGGAGGGGGACTGGCGAGGCGGACGCAGAGGCTCGAACTGAGGAACTCGGGATGGCCAACGAGCTGGACAGTAGGATGGTCTCAAGGGGCCGAATGGCCCCATCCCATCGCCGAGAGAGAGAGGGGAAACATCCCCTCCCCCCTGGTGTCCTTCACCAACCTCAGGACGCCCCAAAGCTCTTCACAGCCAATGAGGGACTTCCAAACCGCGCTCACTTTGTAGCGTAGGGAACGCTGCAGCCGATTGGTGCACAGCAAGATCCCGCGACAGCAACTTGTTAATGACCCAAATCATCTGTTTCCTTCTGTGATATTGGTTGAGGGATTAACTACTGGGCCTCAGGACACCGGGGAGAACTCATTAATGATCCTCCGACAGTGCGGCGCTCCCTCAGTACTGACCCTCTGACAGTGCGGCGCTCCCTCAATACCGACCCTCCGACAGTGCGGCGCTCCCTCAGTACTGACCCTCTGACAGTGCGGCACTCCCTCAGTACTGACCCTCTGACAGTGCGGCACTCCCTCAGTACTGACCCTCCGACAGTGCGGCGCTCCCTCAGTACTGACCCTCCGACAGAGCGGCGCTCCCTCAGTACCGACCCTCCGATAGTGCGGCGCTCCCTCAGTACTGACCCTCTGACAGTGCGGCACTCCCTCAGTACAGACCCTCCGACAGTGCGGCACTCGCTCAGTACTGACGCTCCGACAGTGCGGCGCTCCCTCAGTACTGACCCTCCGACAGTGCGGCGCTCCCTCATGACGGACCCTCCGATAGTGCGGCGCTCCCTCAGTACTGACCCTCCGACAGTGCGGCACTTCCTCAGTACTGACCCTCCGACAGTGCGGCGCTCCCTCAGTACTGACACTCCGACAGTGCGGCGCTCCCTCAGTACTGGCCCTCCGATAATGCGGCGCTCCCTCAGTACTGACCCTCCGACAGTGCGGCGCTCCCTCAGTACTGACCCTCCAACAGTGCGGCGCTCCCTCAGTACTGACACTCCGACAGTGCGGCACTCCCTCAGTACTGACCCTCCGACAGTGCGGCGCTCCCTCAGTACTGACCCTCCAACAGTGCGGCTCTCCCTCAGTACTGACCCTCCAACAGTGCGGCTCTCCCTCAGTACTGACCCTCCAACAGTGCGGCGCTCCCTCAGTACCGACCCTCCGACAGTGTGGCACTCCCTCAGTACTGACCCTCCGACAGTGCAGCGCTCCCTCAGTACTGACCCTCTGACAGTGCGGCACTCCCTCAGTACTGACCCTCCGACAGTGCGGCACTTCCTCAGTACTGACCCTCCGACAGTGCGGCACTCCCTCAGTACTGACCCTCTGACAGAGCGGCGCTCCCTCAGTACTGACGCTCCGACAGTGCGGCACTCCCTCAGTACTGACCCTCCGATAATTCGGCGCTCCCTCAGTACTGACCCTCCGACAGTGCGGCGCTCCCTCAGTACTGACCCTCCGACAGTGCGGCGCTCCCTCAGTATTGACCCTCCGACAGTGCGGCGCTCCCTCAGTACTGACCCTCCGACAGTGCGGCTCTCCCTCAGTACTGACCCTCCAACAGTGCGGCGCTCCCTCAGTACTGGCCCTCCGATAATGCGGCGCTCCCTCAGTACTGACCCTCCGACAGTGTGACGCTCCCTCAGTACTGACCCACCGACAGTGCGGCGCTCCCTCAGTGCTGACCCTCCGACAGTGTGGCACTCCCTCAGCAACTCTGACAATACTCCTCAGTACCGACCCACCGACAGTGCAGCGCTCCCTCAGTGCTGACCTACGACAGTACGTCACTCTGTGTCTACCGCATTCCCAGGACAGGTACAGCACGGGGTTAGATACAGAGTAAAGCTCCCTCTACACCGTCCCCATCAAACACTCCCAGGACAGGTACAGCACGGGGATAGATACAGTGTAAAGCTCCCTCTACACTGTCCCCATCAAACACTCCCAGGACAGGTACAGCACGGGGTTAGATACAGAGTAAAGCTCCCTCTACACCGTCCCCATCAAACACTCCCAGGACAGGTACAGCACAGGGTTAGATACAGAGTAAAGCTCCCTCTACACTGTCCCCATCAAACACTCCCAGGACAGGTACAGCACGGGGTTAGATACAGAGTAAAGCTCCCTCTACACTGTCCCCATCAAACACTCCCAGGACAGGTACAGCACGGGGTTAGATACAGAGTAAAGCTCCCTCTACACTATTTCTAGTGTGAGACAGTTGTTGGGGGATTTCTCAATTACACTTCATGTGGTCTGTTATTTTACGGAGGGCTTCCTGTCGAATTTGTGTGGCCTGGAGAAAACATGAGACCCCGGCTGGAGGCGTGGACACAGTTGATTTTATTAGTGTCGCAACGAGAAATGTGGACTGCACCAGAGTCACATGGAACCAGCATTGGGCATGCATTAAGCTCAATGGCTTCATCCAATGCCAGAGCTAACAATGCACGGAGATAGTAAACAATACACGAGATAGTAAACAATACACGGAGATAGTAAACAATACACGGAGATAGTAAACAATACAGCGGAGATAGTAAACAATACACGGAGATAGTAAACAATACACGGAGATAGTACACAATACACGGAGATAGTAAACAATACACGGAGATAGTAAACAATGCACGGAGATAGTAAACAAAACACGGAGATAGTAAACAATACACGGAGATAGTAAACAATACACGGAGATAGTAAACAATACGCGGAGATAGTAAACAATGCACGGAGATAGTAAACAATGCACGGAGATAGTAAACAATACACGGAGATAGTAAACAATGCACGGAGATAGTAAACAATACGCGGAGATAGTAAACAATACGCGGAGATAGTAAACAATGCACGGAGATAGTAAACAATGCACGGAGATAGTAAACAATACGCGGAGATAGTAAACAATGCGCAGAGATAGTAAACAATACGCGGAGATAGTAAACAATACGCGGAGATAGTAAACAATACACGGAGATAGTAAACAATACGCGGAGATGGTAAACAATACGCGGAGATGGTAAACAATACGCGGAGATAGTAAACAATACGCGGAGATAGTAAACAATGCACGGAGATAGTAAACAATGCACGGAGATAGTAAACAATACGCGGAGATAGTAAACAATACACGGAGATAGTAAACAATGCACGGAGATAGTAAACAATACATGGAGATAGTAAACAATGCACGGAGATAGTAAACAAAACAGCGGAGATAGTAAACAATACACGGAGATAGTAAACAATACACGGAGATAGTAAACAATACGCGGAGATAGTAAACAATACACGGGGATAGTAAACAATACACGGAGATAGTAAACAATACACGGAGATAGTAAACAATACGCGGAGATAGTAAACAATACGCGGAGATAGTAAACAATACGCGGAGATAGTAAACAATACACGGAGATAGTAAACAATACACGGAGATTGCTTTTGATTTTATGTTAACGATTGCACAGTGTGAAGTTCATGTTGCTATGCAGCCGGAGGTAAACTCTGCTTAGTATTGATAGCCTGTTGCCGATTGGAGGTGAACCTCCGCTGAATATTGACAGTCGACTAATATCTATTTACAGTCGCCCATCCTCCTTTAACTGCCCCCCTCCCCCTGTAACAAGGTTACGGGTGTCCACGATGCCCAGACGATCCCGATTATTTTAAGCACGCAGACCACACATACACCCCGTGTCAACCCCGGTCCCTACCTGACACCGATTTGTGTTATTAACCCGTTTGGCCCTTTACCTTTGTTCTCAACTGACCCAGGCTGGCACAGGTGCAGCCGGGGTCCGAGCACGGGCACCAAGGAGTTGTCCCTACGCACCTTTCTGTCCAGCTAATGCCCGGGGTGTGGGGACCCTCCACTCGCGGCCAAGGGACCGCGTTCCCTGACTGAAAATTCCCCGCCCACGCATTGGACGGAACCTTCCGGTCCCCCCAGCAGTGGGAGTCCCGGTGGGCGTGGGGGTGGGGGTGAGGGTGGGGGGGATTAATTCGGCACGAGGGTACAAAGCTGTTTCCCTGACGGCGGGAGGACTGTCAGGATGGACGCCCACCGGGAGGGTGGAGGCCGGGCCCTTTCCCCCTCCCCGACCCCCGCCAACCCACCCGCCCGACCCCCACTGTGAAAATCACCCCCCCTGTCACCACCCAGTGCCCGGCACCAAACGTAGACTCCAGGATTGGATGGTGGCCGATGCCCGGAAGCGAAGGTTTAGAATCCGGTCACAGCCGTTGTCCTGGGATTTGGCAGCGAACTGGGAACCGAGGCTACGTTCAGGGGGAGGGATTCACTGTGATTGCCAAACGCCAGACAAAACAACTTTTAAACCAGTGTTAGAGGGACAGTGTCCAGCAAACCAGTGTTAGAGGGGCAGTGTCCAGCGAACCAGTGTTAGAGGGACAGTGTCCAGTAACCAAAGTTATGGGGACAGTGTCCACTAAACCAGTGTTATGGGGACAGTGTCCAGTGTACCAGTGTTAGAGGGACAGTGTCCAGTAGACCAATGTTAGAGGGACAGTGTCCAGTAACTAGTATTAGAGGGACAGTGTCCACTAAACCAGTGTTACAGGGACAGTGCCCAGTAAACCAGTGTTAGAGGGACAGTATCTACTAAACCAGTGTTATGGGGACACTGTCCAATAACCAGTGTTATGGTGACAGTGTCCAGTAAACCAGTGTTAGAGGGACAGTGCCCAGTAACCAGTGTTATGGGGACAGTGTCCACTAAACCAGTGTTAGCGGGAGAGTGCCCGGTGAACCAGTGTTATAAGCTCGGTGACAATACATTGAGCAAATTAACTGCACAGACTAAGCCAAGAGAGTTCTGCTCGTGTTTATCTCTCTCTCTCCCTCCAACTTCTAATCTCTCTTCCACTTTGACCTGATCTCTCCCCCCCCTCCCCCTCCCCCTCCCCCTCCCCCTACCTCCCTCCCCCTTTCCGACATTCGTCCTCTGCCTCGATTCTCTGTTTGCTGTAGGAGCCAGTGGGTGTGTCCATCGCCTGACGCTCTCTCCCTCCCTCTCTCTCTCTCTCTCTCTCTCCCCCTTTCAGTATAAATCAGCAGAGTCCTCAGAAATCAGAGCGAGAGAGCGAGAGAGAGAGAGCGAGAGAGAGTCACAACAGAGGCAGCCGCTTCCCCATCCGACCCCCGGCCCCACCGACACGAAGCACTCAGCGAGGACCTGCGAGGGGTGGACCAGGCTGGTGGAGAGCGACTACCCTCAGCCCCTACTCGGCGCCCACTCGGGAGGTACGAGTACAGAGGGTGAGCATTTGGCACGTTCGAACCTCGCGCTGCCAAGTGGGTCGATGCCCCTTCTGATTTATTGCCCGGTGCTAACCCTCTCGCGCCAGCGACGGGAACATGGGGGTGACCGTCCATTTCGGAGAGGGGGGGGGGTGGGCGAGATCGAAACTGGCGGGGTGAGGCTGACGGGGCGGACTTTTGTTCTCGCGTTGCTTGGCGAGCGGGTGAGACGAGGGGCAACTGTGGAGGGGAGGGGGGTCGGTAACCAGAGGGGGGAGACAGGGTGAAGAGAATCGGGGAAAGGACCAGAGGGGGAGAGGAGGAGAGTTTATTATATAAACGCAGGGAGTGGTTGTGATCTGGAAGGCGCTGCCTGAAAGGGCGACGGGAGCAGATTCAATAGGAACGTTCCGAAGGGGGGGAATCGGATAAATACTGGAAGGGGTAAAATTTTGCCGGGATGTTTTGTTGGGGGGGGAGGTGGGGAATAATCGGATCGATCTTTCACTGAGGTGGCACAGACAGGGCACTTAACGCCGAGGTACACCTGGGTCTCTCGGTTTCCCAGGTTGGAAGCGTAGAAACTGTGTGGGGGGCGTGCAGGAGTAGGCCATTCGGCCCCTCGAGCCGCTCACGGTGATAGCAGGCTTGTAGCGACGTCGCCAAGTTGACGCTCAGGGTTGACCATCTCCCTCTTTTTCTCTTGCCTTCCAGGTCGCGGGAGCATCGTCGGAAAGCACCTCCCTTCCCCCCCTCCCCCCTCCCCCCGGCAACCCCCTCACCCATCGACGTGGGACCGTGGTGAGGGGGTGGGGGTGAGGGTGGCCCCCATGTGGTTCCTGGAGAGGGTGGGTCGCTCCCTGGAGAACCTGGCCGCCCCCGGCGACAGCGCCAGGCGAGGGAGGGTCGGTCACCCCAACGTGCTGACGCCGGACAGGATCCCCGACTTTGTCATCCCCCCCTCCCTGCCGGCCGGGAGGGAGGGGACCCCAGGAGGCCCGTGCCTCATCCAGGTGGAGAGCGCGGAGCCGGACCGGGGCTCCCAGGACGGCCCAGGCCGAGTGCCCCTCCGAGCCAACCCGGCCGAGATCCTCCGCCTGCCCGAGAGCCCCCACACCCGGCGGAAGGAGTCCCTCTTCCATGCCCGGGGACCCCGGTGGCTGGACCCGGACAGGGAAGCCTCCTCCTCCTCCTCCTCCTCCTACTCCTCCTCCTCCTCCTCCGCTGAGTCCACCCCCTACAGCTCGCCGCAGGCCGGACGCTCCCCGGGCCTGCGAAGCCTGTCCGCTAGGCCCGGGGTCAAAGGTCAGGGCCCCCGGGCCTACTCCCTCTCCCCCGGAGGCCGCGGCTCGGCCGACGCCACACCCGGGGCCTTGCGACGGCCCGAGGCGGGCGGGGGGGTGGGCCGGCCGGCCCGCAGCGCCCTCCTGGCCCCCCCGGCCCCAGCCCCGCCCTCCCCGCCCACGGGCTCCTCGGCCCCGCGCAGGCCGCGCCCGGCCAAGGAGAGCTGGGTGGCCCTGGACAAAGGGGGAGGCCTGCGCCTCTCGGCCGAGTACGCGGCGGACGGCCGGCGGCTGAGGGTGAGGCTGGTCAGCGGCGAGGGCCTGTACCCGGCCTCCTTCGCGCCGGGGGCCGTCAGCTGCCGGGTGGCCCTCTGCATCCTGCCGGGGAAGGCCCAGAAGCAGCGCAGCGCCATCGTCAAGAGGAGCCGCTGCCCCGTCTTCAACGAGGACTTCTTCTTCGAGGGCGTCACCCAGGAGGACCTGGCCAGCAAGGCCCTGAAGGTCAAGGTGGTCAACAAAGGCTCGGGGATGAGGAGAGACTGCGTCGTGGGAGAGAGCCAACTAGGCCTGGCGGCCATCTTGCCCACGTTGCACACGCTGAACAGGGGCTAAGAGGAGGGGAAGGGGTCCCCGCCGGACAATCTCGACGCCAAGAATTAATCCCGCGTCGCGACGGTATTTATTTTTTTTGGTAATAAAATGGCGGGTCACGCCCGGTTGAAAGATTTATGAGTCCGTTTCCTCATTTCCACCCTCCTCCTCCGGTCGGGCGGCACCTTTCGATGGGGGGGCGGGAGTTGGGCCGAATGGCCTCCTTGTGTGCAGCCTGGTCGCTGGAGCTAGGGAGAAGGGGGAGGGTGCAGAAGCTGCTCGGGAGGGGAGGAAGGGCCCGAGGGAGCAATGGGGGGGGTGTCTGAGGGAGGGGAGGGAGGAGGGGATCTGAGGGAGAAGAGGGAGGGGAAGGGGATCTGAGGGAGGGGAGGGGGTATGAGGGAGGGAGGGGGTTCTGAGAGAGCAATGGGAGCCTGAGGGAGGGGGTCAGGGCTGGAGGGAGGGTTGGGGCCTGATGAAGGGTGTTGGGGTCTGAGGGATGATGTGGGGGGTCTGGGGGAGGGTGTGGGGGACTGAAGGACGGGAGGGGAGAGAGGGAGGGGGCTCTGTGGGATGAGGGGGGTCTGAGGGAGGGAGGGGGGTCTGAGTGAGGGAGGGGGCTCTAAGGGATGAGGGGGGTCTGAGGGAGGGAGGGGGGTCTGAGTGAGGGAGGGGTGTCTGAGTGAGGGAGGGGGGTCTGAGGGAGGGAGGGAGTTTTGAGTGAGGGAGGGGGGTCTGAGTGAGGGAGGGGGGTCTGAATGAGGGAGGGGGGTCTGAGGGAGGGAGGGAGTTTTGAGTGAGGGAGGGGGGTCTGAGTGAGGGAGGGGGGTCTGAGTGAGGGAGGGGGGTCTGAGGGAGGGAGGGGGCTCTGAGTGAGGGAGGGGGGTCTGAGTGAGTGAGGGAGGGGAGTCTGAGTGAGTGAGGGGGGTCTGAGTGAGGGAGGGGGGTCTGAGTGAGGGACGGGGGTCTGAGTGAGGGACGGGGGTCTGAGTGAGGGAGGGAGGGGGGTCTGAGTGAGGGAGGGGGGTCTGAGTGAGTGAGGGAGGGGGGTCTGAGTGAGGGAGGGAGAGGGGTCTGAGTGAGTGAGGGAGGGGGGTCTGAGTGAGTGAGGGAGGGGGGTCTGAGTGAGGGAGGGAGAGGGGTCTGAGTGAGGGAGGGAGGGGGGTCTGAGTGAGGGAGGGAGGGGGGTCTGAGTGAGGAAGGGAGGGGGGTTGTTTGAGGTGAGCTGAGGCCGGGCCACACATTCCCCCTCAGTCAGGGGGATGTTCCCGTCTCTCTCTCTGACCCCCCCGTGTGTCTCGGTCTCTCTCTCTGTCTCTCTCTCTCTCTCTCTCTCTCTCTCTCTCTCTGTCTCTCTCCCTCTCTCTCTTCTCTCTCTCTGTCTCTCTCTCTCTCTGTCTCTCTGTCTCTCTCTCTGTCTCTCTCTCTGTCTCTCTCTCTGTCTCTCTCTCTCTTGCTCTCTCTCTGTCTCTCTCTCTCTGTCTCTCTCTCTCTCTGTCTCTCTCTCTCTCTCTCTGTCTCTCTCTCTCTGTCTCTCTCTCTCTCTCTCTCTCTCTCTCTCTGTCTCTCTCTCTCTCTGTCTCTCTCTCTCTCTCTCTCTCTCTCTGTCTCTCTCTGTCTCTCTCTCTCTCTCTCTCTCTCTCTCTCTCCCTCTCTCTCTCTCTCTCTCTCTCTCTCTGTCTCTCTCTCTCTCTGTCTCTGTCTCTCTCTCTCTCTCCCTCTCCCTCTCTCTCTCTGTCTCTCTCTCTCTCTC
>NW_027598878.1:0-35188 GCF_964194155.1 Cetorhinus maximus
ACAGGAGAATGTATTAATAGCAGAACGAGGGTTTGCAGTCGGTGAAAGAACAACATGGAAGAAGTACAGATGGTCCTTTGGGGTGGGGCGAGGGGACATTGGAAGCGAGAAGGATAGCAAGTGGGGTAAAAAAAGGGGATAAATCAATGAATAAAAATGAGCTAAAACAATAAAAGCACTTTCATGACTGGAAGTTGTTGAAGTCCATGTTAAGTCTGCTGTTTCTCCAGTTTGCTGTTCTGCTTTGGTGGCTCGGGTCAATTCTTCCACAAGTCCTCCAACCCTGGAATTGGGGAGAAATTGGTGCCTTCTCTCCACCCAGAAACTGAACTGGACTAGCCATATAAACACTGTGGCTACAAGAGCAGGCCAGGGGCTGGGAATCCTGCGGTGAGTAACTCACCTCCTGACTCCCCAAAGCCTGTCCACCATCTACAAGGTGCAAGTCAGGAGTGTGATGGAATACTCCCCACTTGCCCTGGATGAGTGCAGCTCCCACAACACCCAAGAAGCTCAACACCATCCAGGACAAAGCAGCCCCGCTTGATTGGCACCCCATCCACAAACGTTCACTTTCTCCACCACCGACGCACTGTAGCGGCAGCGTGTGTACCATCTACAAGATGTACTGGAGAAACTCACCAAGGTTCCTTAGACAGCACCTTCCAAACCCACCACCACTACCATCTAGAAGGACAAGGGCAGCAGATAGTTGGGAAGACCACCACCTGGAAGTTCCCCTCTAAGCCACTCACCATCTTGACTTGCAAATCCATCGGCCGTTCCTTCACTGTCGCTGGGTCAAAATCCTGGAGCTCCCTCCCTGACAGCACTGTGGGTGTTCCTACACCACATGGACTGCAGCAGTTCAAGGAGGCAGCTCATCACCACCTTCTAAAGGGGCAATTAGTGACGGGCAATAAATGCTGGCCCGGCCAATGACGCCCACATGAATGAATTAAAAAATCCCACTCCCTCCCCCACCCTAACGAGTGACCAGTATTGTTCCATGAAAGTCCCAAACTGCCTCAGCTGATGAACACATGAAGTTGTCCAAAAGGAGGAAATCAGTATTCCAATCTTTACAGAAACTCACACCACCCTGGGAATGTTGTTTGAACAAAGTGGTTTAATTTATTTTACACAAAAGAAAAAAGAAATTTAATGAGACATTCAGAATAAGCCATTTAACTCGCGATTAACTGACGGTCAATAAATACTGAGTTTTATAAAAGTTTCTCCCATTCACCAGTTGGGGAGCAGTAACACTGTGTTGGTCCGCTGTGAATTCTCTCCAATATCTGTAAAGACTTGGAGAGACATGAACTGGGTGAGGGTCTGGGTAAGGGGCTTCCACTCACCCCACTGGGGAGCTTGTGTCCCTGGGTTACTGGGGTGGAAACACAAGTCACTGTTTGAGTGTGGGAATGGGCAATGGCAGCAGGACAGCAGACCAGGGGTTCACTGTGTTAACACACTGCGGCCTTTGGTATGAATCAACACAGCAAGCTGATTCAGGAGGCCATTCAGAGATAGGGACCCTTCCCCTAACCTGGGAGAAAGATACAGGAACACTATTCCCACATTAAGGAAGAAGAGCTAAAAAATCCCAGGGATCCAGAGTTGTTCCTCAACACCTCATCCTCAGGAAACAATTCCCCAAATCCCTTTTAAACAATTTTTGGATTTAAAAAATTTAAATTGCTCAATGTATATTGCACAGAAAACACACTCTTTTGAGTGCTAGAGTTTGTCCTAATGTCTTCAGCAATCCATTCGCCAGGCACCTTCTGGAGCCTCACTCAGTGGATGTTGATGGGCTATTTGGCTATGATAAGCATCACAGCTAAGTTTCTTACCCAAGAGAGGCTCTGAGATTTCAACAGGAGCGAATGGAGAGTGATCAGCAGCAGGAAATAAAATAAAAGTGCAAAAACATTAAATATTCCACAAGCCAGATAGATGATAATTTAACAAATACATATTAACAGAGACTCTGGGGTATTTCACACACTCCCCCTGTAAACATGATAAATAACAATCACCTGTCAGGCAATGTGGACACACCTCATATTTTCAAAGATACCTGAGTTTTTAGTACAGATTAATAATACAGAGACGGCTTCAATTATATATAAAGTATACACAGACCCACAGGAGCAGCAGTGTAAACCCGACAAACACACATAGGCAGTGTGGGCCTTACACACACACGTGAGTAGTGAATGTTATATACAGCAACATTTCTCTCTGACTCATTCACACTCACACACCTCGCTCACACACACACTGCGCTCACACACACACACACACCGCGCTCACACACACACACACACACCGCGCTCACACACACACCACGTTCACAGACACACACACTCTGCGCTCACACACACAACGCGCTCACACACACACAGCTCAGCCACTTGCAAACATGCCCATGGGTGTTAGAATGGAGCAGTTAAGCACAGGGTTGGCACAGCTCAGTGTGAGCGAGGTATCCGATCCCTCTGCTAGCCAGGACCTTCATCACTTGTGCCTTTTGCCGATCTTCGAGCAGTGGGCCTGCACCTGAGGCAGGAGGAAGCCTGGGGGAGGTTGCAGGGCCTTGTCCAGTCCGGGTATCAAGTAGTAGCTGATGAGGGGGACGGGTTGATAGAATGTGGCATACTGCACCGGCTTGTGAGGGTACAGAGGCCACGCAGCAGTGCACTGGGAGAAACTTCCAGAAACCTAAGGGATAAAATTATTGAATCAATTAAACATGACAAATCAAACACACAAGCTCCATTTAATCCCCAGCCCCGTCTCCACAGGCCACGTGCAAGGACTTGCATTTCTCTAGCGCCTTTCCACACCTCAGGACGTCCCAAAGTGTTTCACAGCCAATGAAGTAATTTATTTGAAGTGTGGTCACTGTTGTAAATAGAGGAAATGTGGGCAGCCAACAATTGCACAGCCAGTTCCCACAGATAGAAAGAGAGACAGACTGTGTTCGGGAGGGAGTGAGTGAGTTTAGGGAGAGAATTCCAGAGTTTAGGGCCCCCAGGCAGCTGAAGACATGGCCGCCAATGGCAGAGCGATGGGAAGCGGGGGATGGTCAAGAGGCCAGAATTGGAGGAGCGCAGAGATCTCAGAGGGTTGTAGGGGCTGGAAGAGGTTACAGAGATAGGGAGGGTTGTAGGGGCTGGAGGAGATTACGGAGATAGGGTGAGTTGTAGGGGCTGGAGGAGGTTACTGAGATAGTGTTGTAGGGGCTGGAGGAGGTTACAGAGATAGGGAGGGTTGTAGGGGCTGGAAAAGGTAAAAGAGATAGGGTTGTAGGGGCTGGAGGAGATTACGGAGATAGGGCGGGTTGGGGCTGGAGGAGGTTATGGTGATAGGGAGGGTTGTAGTGGCTGGAGGAGGTTACAGAGATAGGGTTGTAGGGGCTGGAGGAGATTACGGAGATAGGGAGGGTTGGGGCTGGAGGAGGTTATGGTGATAGGGAGGGTTGTAGGGGCTGGAGGAGGTTACAGAGATAGGGTTGTAGGGGCTGGTGGAGGTTACGGAGATAGGGAGGGTTCCAGGGGTTTATAGAAATAGGGAGGGGTGAGGAAGGATTTGAAATAAGGATGAGATTTTTTTTTAAAAACGGAGGTGTTGCTGGACCAGGAGCCAGTGTAGGTCAGTGAGCGACAGGATAGTGATGGGTGAACGGGACTCAATGTGAGTTAGGGTCTGGGGGCAGTTGAGTTTTTGATGAGTTTCCAGGGGTAGAAGGTGGGAGATGGGCCCGGAGAGTATTGGAACCATTCACTCCGACCCCTCCCAGCACTGGGTGCTCAATGTTCTCTTTACCTTGCCAGTAGCTTCAGCTGTTTTTGCTGCAGTTTCCTTCACTGTTTGACCTTTGGCATGTTCCCCTTCATCTGACGAAGTCTCCGAGTGGCAGTCAGGTGTGCTGCACTCCGAGGACGCGCTGCCTTGCTCAGAGTCTAACGACGCCGCCCTCCTGGAGTCTTGTTCAAACTGAGCGACAGTGAAAGGCAGACTCCCATCACTACACCTGCAGGAATTTCAAATGAAGATTTAGTGGGAATCGGGTCAGGCAGCAACACGCGAGACACAGCCACTAACAACCTGGTATAAACAACAAACACCCACACAAACTGGCAGAACACAGCCGAGGGAAGGTTTACCGTACAGTGAAGGAGAGACAGAGAGCACACCAGTGAGAGAGAGAGACAGACAGACACAATTCCCCCTTTGGAAGTTCCTGTTGAATCTGCATCCACCGCCCTTTCAGGCAGCGCCTTACAGATCACAACAACTCGCTGTGTAAAAAAAATTCTCATCTCCCCCTCTGGTTCCGATTCCCTTCAATCTGTGTCCCTCTGGTTACCGACCCTCCTGCCACTGGAAACACTTTCTCCTTATTGACTCTATCCAAACCCCCTCATGATTTTGAACACCTCGATTCAATCTCCCCCTTAACCTTCTCTGCTCTAAGGAGAACAATCCCAGCTTCCCCAGTCTCTCCACATGAACTGAAGTCCCTCTTCCCTGGCGCCATTCGAGTCAATCTCCCCCTCACCCTCCCCAAGGCCTCGCCTTCCCTCCTAAAGTGTGAGGCAGTCGGAATCGGACACAATTCTCCAGATGAGCTCCTTGTGTTTGTCTCTGCGGTGACTGTGTTGCTAAACCATCCAGGTGAAGACTTACCTGCAGCACACCTCCTGGGGATCAATCCACAACGTAATCTCTTTGGGCAGTCTCAACTGGTTATATTCCAGATCACAGTCTTGACAAGCGAGCAACAAGGATGGGTCTGCTTTATGTTTCCTGTTTATCCGAATGCATCTACCAGGGAGAGAAAAAATATACTGAAGGATCCAAGAGGACAGACATTAGACCATCCAGAACCCTACTGGCCCTTTTCCCAAGTTGTACCAAGTCCTGTTCAGCCTTCACCCCGTCACTCACTGACATACATTAGCTCCCAGTCCAACAACACCTCCATTTTAAAACTTTCATCCTTGTTTTCAAAACTGTCCCCACAACCCTCCCTATCTCTGTAACCTCCTCCAGTCCCTACAACCCTCCCTATCTCTGTAACCTCCTCCAGTCCCTACAACCCTCCCTATCTCTGTAACCTCCTCCAGTCCGTACAACCCTCCCCATCTCTGTAACCTCCTTCAGTCCCTACAACCCTCCCTATCTCTGTAACCTCCTCCAGTCCCTACAACCCTCCCCATCTCTGTAACCTCCTCCAGCCCCTACAACCCTCCCCATCTCTGTAACCTCCTCCAGTCCCTACAACCCTCCCTATCTCTGCAACCTCCTCCAGCCTCTACAACCCTCCCTACCTCTGTAACCTCCTCCAGCCTCTACAACCCTCCCTATCTCTGTAACCTCCTCCAGCCTCTACAACCCTCCCTACCTCTGTAACCACCTCCAGCCCCTAAAACCCTCCCTATCTCTGGAACCTCCTCCAGACCGACAACCCTCCAAAATCTCTGCCTTCCTCCAATTGCAGCCCCTTGAGCATCCCCTGATTTCCATCGCTCCACCATTGGTGGCCGTGCCTTCAGCTGCCTGGGGCCCTAAACTCTGGAATTCTCTCCCGAAACCTCTCCACCTCCATCTCCCTTCCTTTAAGATGCCTCTAAAATTTCATTGTCTCAGCTTTAAAGGGGCTTTAAGCGGTTCAGCTGCTCATCCAAATTTAAAACTGTGCAGCGGCGCCACCAGGTGGGGAAAGGGCGGTATTGCAGGGACAACTTCGAGCAACAAAAACAAAGACAATCAATGAACTCTCTCCCCCATCCCCACCGCCTTTCCGATCCCCCTTTTCTCCAATAATTTATATAGATTTTTCTTTTCCCACCTATTTCCATTATTTTTAAATGTATTTCCATCAATTGTTTTATCTCTTACCTTCTAGCCTATTTCGATCCCTTCCCCCCCACCCCACCCCCACTAGGGCTACCTGGTACCTTGCTCGTCCTGCTTTCTACCCTTAATGTCCCCATTAGCACATTCCTTAGATAATATCACCACCGTCACCACCTCTTTGCCCTTTAGTCTATGACATCTTTTGGCTATCTCCACCTTATCACTGGCCCTCTATCCAGCTGTACCTGTCCCACCCCCTCTTAAACCTCCTTATATTTCACCTCTTTTCTATTTTTCCTTAGTTCTGTTGAAGAATCATACGGACTTGAAACGTTAACTGTTTTCCTCTCCGCAGATGCTGCCAGACCTGCTGCGTTTTTCCAGGTATTTTTGTTTTTGTTTTGGATTTCCAGCATCTGCAGTTTTTTGTTTTTTTTTCAAAACAAAGACTTGCATTTCTCTGGCGCCTTCACCACCCCAGGATGTCCCAAAACCTTTCACAGCCAATGAAATACTTATTCAAAAGTATGTTCACTGTGTAATGTCGGAGACGTGGCGGCCAATTTGTGCACAGCAAGCTCCCACAAACATTAATGTGATAATGACCCAGATCATCTGTTTTTTTAGTGATGTTTGTTGAGGGGTAAATATTGGCCCCAGGACCTTCCCCCTGCTCCTCTTCCAAATAGTGGCCGTGGGATCGTTTACACCCACCAAGGAGGCAGACGGGAACTTTGGTTTAAAGTTTCACCTGAAGGCCAGCATCTCCCTTTGGCACCGACCCTCTGACAGCGCGGCGCCCCCTCGGCACTGGCGCTGTGGAGTGTCGGCCTGGATTATGGGGCTGAAGTCTCTGGGGTGGAGACTCAAACCCAGGACTTGTTCCATCTGCTCTCGCAAGTGGATGGACAATGTCCCTCAGCGCAATGCAAGAAATAGTGAGGAGGGTCCTCCCTGGCCAATATTTTATACTCATTCAGGGGGATGCTGGATAAAAACATGGGGCGGGCGGGGGGCAAGGAATAGAAGGATATGGTGATGGGGTGAGATGAACAGGGGGTGGGAGGAGGCTCGTGTGGAGCAGAAACACTGGCACGGAGCAGATGGGCTGAATGGCCCGTTTCTGTGCTGTAATATTCTAGCCATTGTACTGGGCGGCTCTGCTGTTTGCTTACCTGTATGCTTGTCCTTTGCTGGGATTGGCTGGGTACCAGTGATTCTGGTATTTTCGGTACAGTATCGCAGTGAGCTTCTCCCCAAACTCCTCGATCTTTTCCTGATGTAGCCTGCTGCGATTCCTGACCATGCTGACCAGGAAGGACACTCCGGCTCCGATCTCCTCCTTCATCGTCTCCTGGTGTATCTGCGGGGGGAAGGTGGGGGTGTTTAGAGATTAACCTGTTCAGAGTGTGTTACAGTCGGGGATGTTGGGGTTGGGTGAGGGAGGGGGGTGGGGAGAAGGGTGATGGAATATAGAGATCATGGTCTGGCTGCTGGAATGACCCCTTTGTGTCAACAACATCCCACCCCCACCACCAGCAACTCTTTTACCTGCCCCCCCCACAATAGTGCTGGCTGGCGAGCTATTTGACTGTGGTAGGCATTGCTGACAAGACCCTTCTGGAACACGCACCTGGATACAGACAGACTGTTTCCTCTTGTGTGTGGGGGAGACCAGAACTAGGGACCATCGATATAAGATCATCACTAATAAACCCAATGGGGAATTCAGGAGAAACCTCTTTACCCAGAGAGTGGGGAGAATGTGGAACTCGCTCCCACAGGGAGTGGTGGAAGTGAATAGTATCGATGTGTTTTAGGGGGAAGCTGGATAAACACATGAGGGAGAAAGGAATGGAAGGATAGGGTGATGGGGTGAGATGGAGAGAGGGGGGTGGGTGGGAGGAGGTTCGTGTGGAGCAGAAACACCGGCACGGAGCAGATGGGCCGAATGGCCTGCTGTATATCCGGTGAAGAACTCACATTTCTGTAACGCCTTTAACCGCTGCAAGATATCCCAAAGAGCCTCACAGCCAAATGACTCCCTTCCATTTATGAAGTGGGGGTCACCATCGTAATGGGGGGAAAAGCAAAAGTCAATTTGCGCACAGCAAGATCCCACAAAGGACAATGCGATAGTGACCCAGATCCGATTTTTATTTGACAGCGATATTCATTGGGGTGGGGGCGGTGGGGGCGGTGGGGGGGGTGAATATTAGCCCCACAACATTAAAACGGAAAACGTTATAAAGGTAAATGGGAGGACGTGGAGACAGGGACAAGGAGCCAGTCCTTACTCCAGATGTTGTTCATAGTCACACAGCAGGAGAAGGACATCCCTCTCTCGGACAGAACACTTTGCATTCAATGTCCGAGCGTAAAACAGTAAAAGTGAGAGTCAATCTCACATCCAAATTGCACTGAAGTCTGCCATCCTTCAGATTGTTAAAACTGTCCTCAGGTGAAACAGCTGATTTTTGTAAACATGTTGTTTTGTTTCTAACTGCGGTGGATTCAGAGACACAAGCTCCATGGAAGCCCTGTCGGCCCAGCAAAGTGAGTCAGTGTCTCAGTCCGTCGCACACTTACTTCTGACTCACAGGGTTGTGGGCACCAGCCTCCCAGTACAAAGACCAGGAGCTCACAATCCAGACTGACATTCGGCCAAGGGAGGCGTCGCGGGGAGATCCCACGGCCACTATTTGGAAGAAGAGCAGGGGGTGGGGGGGGGGGGTGGGGGGTGGGGGGAGTTCTCCCCGTGGTCCTGGGGCCAATATTTATCCCTTAAACAACATCACTAAAAAAAAAACCCAGATGATCTGAGTCATTATCACATTGCTGTTGGTGGGATCTTGCTGTGCGTAAATTGTCTGCGTTTCCTACATTACAACAGTGAGCTCACACACAACAAAAAGGTCCTTGGTTGGCTGTGAAAGGCTTTGGGACGTCCTGAGGTGGGGAAAAGCTCTACTTTCCCTGAGTAACTCTGGTGCCACTGTCCAGGAAGGTGTCCATATCAAACATCCTCCCCCAGTGTCCATTACAGGCCCCACAGAAACCGCAACTACCCTCAGTCTTCAGGTCACACGGGGGCATTTTTGTTTTTCCAATTGCAGGGCGGAGCTAACACTTCCTGAGGGGCCGAGTAAAAGAAAACCAAATCTCTCCTGTTCCTCCCTGGGAGAAAATAACTCCAAAAACTACAGCATCAAATAGAAGAAATTTAATAAACACACTCTCTCTCTCACACACACATACTCTCTCACACACATACACACTCTCTCACACACTCTCACTCTCACACACACGCTCTCTCTCTCACACACATCTCTCTCACACACATACACACTCTCTCACACACACACATAGCCTCTCCCACACACTCTCTCTCACACACATACACACTCTCTCACACGTACACACTCTCTCTCTCACACACACACACGCTCTCTCTCACACACACACATACTCTCTCTCACACGTACACACGCTCTCTCCCTCACACACTCTCTCTCACACACACACGCTCTCTCTCACACACATACACTCTCACACACACACGCTCCCTCTCTCACACACATCTCTCTCTCACACACACACGCTCTCTCTCACACACATACACTCTCACACACACACGCTCCCTCTCTCACACACATCTCTCTCACACACACACACGCTCTCTCACACACACACATCTCTCTCTCACACACACACATACTCTCTCACACACATACACACTCTCTCTCTCACACACATCTCTCTCTCACACACACTCTCTCTCTCACACACACACGCTCTCTCTCTCTCACACACACTCTCTCACACACTCTCTCACACACATCTCTCTCACACACACGCTCTCTCTCTCTCACACACATTCTCTCTCTCACACACACACACGCTCTCTCTCTCTCTCACACACATACTCTCTCACACACACACACGCTCTCTCTCTCTCTCACACACACACTCTCCTGGACTCAAAAATTGGGATTCCCCAAACACACACCAATATCTAACTTTCATTTCGAACTCTTCAGACCCGCGCCCCCATCCACCGACCCCCACCCACCAGAGCTGGCAGCAACCCATCCACCCTGAGTGATCCCGAATGAATCAATCAATCACTCTTACAAACTACAAGCAGCACAGTTATAAACTTCAAAACTGGAACCCGAATCCACGTGTTCACCTAAGGGACCATCTCAAAAACATCACCTTTTCTAAAAAAAAAAGTGGGGAGGTGCTGAACCATGAACTGTGCCTTAACGAAACCCACTCCCCCACTGAGAAAGTATATCATTCCTCTAATGCGGCCATCAATTCTGCTTATGTCCCCCAACCTCCTCTCCTGGAGACAGTGCCGATTGTTCGATGGTCCCTAAAATCAACCCGTGGCGGCAGAGACAGAGAGTTTGTATTCAGCGTTGGGACACAGCACATTAAACTGACCCGCTGGCTCGAAACGTTAACTCTTGATCTCTCTCTCTCTCTCTCTCGCCAGAGATGTGCTCAGACTTGATGGGTTTTCCCAGCTATTTTCTGTTTTTGTTTCGTGTGCCGGTCAAAGTTCAGTTCGGAAGAAAAAGTGATTGAGGCACCTTGCATCAACAGGCACAACTTTAAAAAGCTCACCAACTAACTCTGAAAAAAGATATTTTCTCCTGCAACATGGTTTAAAAAAAAAGAGACTTACAGATGTAAGTAACCAGGTTACTTACCATTTGATAGCCAATTGCAAACCAACACTTCTCTGGCAGGAAAAAGTTTAAGGCCAACTTCTGGAAAACTTTTCTAAACTTGTTTCCTGTTGTTTTGTTCACTAATATATGTCTACATATATATATTATATATATTTAAATCTCTACTCACCAGAGATGCTTTCGCCTCCTCGATTCACGTCCAGACTTGTGGCTGCAAAATGTGTGAGAGATTTTATCAAACTGCCCTCAGTCATTCCCAGAAATTTACATCAAGAAGATGATTCAAACTGTGTCCCCAGCCAACGAGAGGACGTCCCTTCCGACACACATCAATGACCATACAAGGCAGGGGTTGACGTCATCCGCGCCCCGCCCACTTCTTAAAGGCGCCTTCGCCACTGTTAAGCAGCAAGAATAAGTGAAAGGGGGACATGCATTTATCTAGCGCCGCTCACCGCCTCAGGGCGTCCCATCGCGCTTTATGGCCCCAAACAATGAAGTGCTTTAATTTCTGAACTCTGCTCACTGTTGTAATGCAGGGAAGACGGTAGCCAATTTGCACAAAGCAAGATCCTTCATCAATCTGAGGATAACCCAGGTCATCAGTTTCTTTTTAGTGGTTTTGGTTCCAGGACATGGGGAGAACCCCCCCCCACCACCCACTCTTCTTAAACATAATGCCCATGGGATCTTTTACACCCACCTGAGACGGCAGACGGGGCCCAGCTTTAATGTCTCATCTGAAAGACGGCACCTCAGGCAGTGCAGCACCCCCTCAGTACTGACCCTCTGACAGTGCAGCACTCCCTCAGTACTGACCCTCCGACAGTGCGGCACACCCTCAGTACTGACCCTCCGACAGTGCGGCACTCCCTCAGTACTGACCCTCCGACAGTGCGGCACTCCCTCAGTACTGACCCTCCGACAGTGCAGCACCCACTCAGTACTGAACCTCCGACAGTGCAGCACCCCCTCAGTACTGACCCTCCGACAGTGCAGCACCCCCTCAGTACTGACCCTCCGTACTGCAGCACCCCGTCAGTACTGAGGGGGTGCTGCACTGTCGGAGAGTCAGTACTGAGGGAGTGCCGCACTGTAGGAGGGTCAGTACTGAGGGAGTGCCGCACTGTCGGAGGGTCAGTACTGAGCGAGTGCTGCACTGTCAGACGGTCAGTACTGAGGGAGTGCTGCACTGTCGGAGGGCCTGTACCAAGGAAACGCTGCCTTGTCAGATTTGTCATCTTTCAGATGAGACATTAAACCCCCGTCTGCCCTCTCAGGTGAGTGTAAAACATCCCATGGCCTCTATTTGGAAGAAGAGCAGGGGGGAGCTCTCCTGGTTTCCTGGGGGCCAATATTTACACCTCCAACAACATCAGTAAAAAAGCAGATGGTCTGGGGCCATAATCACATTGCTGTTTGTGGGATCTTGCTGTGTGCTGCTGTGTTTCTTATAACAGTGAGCTCACTGCAAAAGAAATCCTTCATTGGCTGTGAAATGCTTCGGGATGTTCTGAGGTGGGGGAAAGGCGCTAGAGAAATGCAAGTCCTTTGTTTACCATGAGTTTAGGTTAATCTTAATCCTACATGTGCATGTGTACACAACAAAGGGTATCTTACACAAAGGCACAGTGTTAGTGAGGAGGCTCCCTCTCTCTTCAATTCCACCTCACCCCCACACTCTCTGTCATTGCCTTATCTTGACACCATGGACAGAGCCTGTATTGTACATTTAAAGGAATTTATTGATGTCAGCCTGGTCACTGGTTTCATTTTGTGGAAAACCTGGGGTTTGATCCCAAGGGGAACAGAATTAAAACTCGCTCCGTTACTCCTGGATAAGAGAAGGCCCTTTGTACAGTGACATAGACAGGATTTGATGACACAGGATGTCATATATGCGGCACAGAAACAGGCCATTCAGCCCATCTGATCCGTGCTGCTGTTTCTGCTCCACACGAGCCTCCTCCCATCTCACCCCATCTCACCCCATCGCCATATCCTTCTATTCCTTTCTCCCTCATGTGTTTATCCAGCTTCCCCCTTAACTACATCCACACTATTCACTTCCACCACTCCCTGTGGGAGCGAGTTCCACATTCCCCCCACTCTCTGGGTAAAGACGTTTCTCCGGAATTCCCCATTGGATTTATTAGTGAGGATCTTATATGGATGACCCCTAGTTCTGGTCTCCCCTCCCACCAGAGGAAACACTCCCTCTGTATCCACTCCATCAAAACCTTTCTGAATTTTAAATACCTCGATGAGGTCACCCCCCTCAGCCTTCTCTTTTCTAGAGAACAAAGACCCAGCCCGTCCATCCTGTCCTCATATAAACTCATGTGAGTTTACCCTCACATTTCTGGGATCATCATTGTAAATCTTCCCTCTCCAGTATCTCGATGTCCTTTCTGTAATATGGTGACCAGAACTGCTCGTCGTAATCTCAGTGCTGTGCAACCAAGTTTTGATGCAGGCTTACCGTCACTTCCCTACTTTTCAATTCTATCCCTCCAGAAATAATCCCTAGTTTTTGGTTTGATTTTTGCCTTGCCTTGCTAACCTGCGGGGGCAACTCCCACTGTGTGGTCTTATTTGCACTCTGAAGGTGTTGGGGGAAACCTGCGCACGCAGTTAAATAACTCCCCGTGATTCAGGCTCGAGTGTATAGTCCAAATGCAAGGTTATTACTCAGGCATCAATCGTATAGTGACGATTACAGTTATCGATTCAGACAGCCTGGTTTATTGTAGGCTGGAGCTGATCCGACAAGGTGTCTGTAGATGTTGGACTCCCGACTGTCCTGTGACTTCTGAGCTTAAGGGAGCTGTTCCCTGGTATATTGTCTACCTTTTCCGTGTGAGTTATATTACACGGTACCCAGGATGTACGTTGAACTGAGTTGCTTCTCATCCACCCTCCAGAGTTGACATCACCGCTGTCTTGAGGATTTAACTGTTTAAGAAGTGAACACTAGAAAGGGAAAAGACCGACCGAGACAACCTCAAATCATTAAATGTTACTGGGTGGGGGGCGCTCCCGATATTCTGGCCAACCCCCAGTATTCGCACCAGATTTGGGGGCACATCCAACGTGTCTCCTGGCAGAAACAGAACGTGCTAGAAAAACTCAGGAGGTTTGTCAGTGCGCTGCGCAGAGAAAAGACAGAGTTAACATTTTAAGTCCGTATGGCTCTTCTCCAGAGCTGAAGAGATGTAGAAATGTGATGGTCAAAGGAAAGAACTGTGGATGCTGGAAATCCAAAACAAAAACAGGAATACCTGGAGAAAGTTTTTCCAGGTAATTGTGTTTTTGTTTTGGGTTTTTTTAATACTGTTTAAGAGAGTGGGGGCTGGGTGGAACAAAATAGAAGGACAGAGATAGGTGAGAGATCAGGTGATATTTGACAAAGATGTGTTGGACACAAGACAAATGGAGTGCTAATGATTGTGTTAAAGACGAAAGCAGGTGTTAATAATGGCATGAAGGTCAGACATCAGTAGGTGTTAATAGCAGAACAATGGGTCAGTGCCTCTCTGAAAGCAAAACATGGGAACAAATTGCAGACTGGCACTTGGTGGGGTTAGAGGGCGGGGGAAGGGGGGGGAAAAATCCTCCTGACAGTTTCTCCTCCCATTGTTCTGGCCAATAACTGATGTTGGCAAAATTCAAACTCTGGTAATCACATTGATATGTGATTAAATATTCGACCCGAGAGAATTCTAACAGTTGGTTAAAGAATTGGTTTCCATACATGGTTGACAGTCCCAGGTGAATGAATATTTAACCAGAATCTGTTACAATCCGAGTCCAGTTATATTCAGAAACAATGACTGCATTTGTATAGCATTTCTAACATAGTAAAACAACCACAAAACGTTTCACAGGTGCCTAAAAGAGACAGATTTTGACATCGAGCTGCAAAAGGAGATATTAGGACTGAGCATCACCAGTCAAAGACGTACATTTTCATAAAAGATGAGAGAAAGAGAGAAATGGGCGGAGAGGTTTAGGGAGAGAATTCCAGAGCTCAGGGCCGCAGGCAGCTGAAGTCACGGCCGCCAATGGTGGAGCGATGGGAATCGGGGGATGGTCAAGAGGCCGGAATTGGAGAAGGGCAGAGATCTCGGAGTGTTGTAGGGGCTTGAGGAGGTTACAGAAATAGGGAGGGTTGTAGGGGCTGGAGGAGGTTACAGAGATAGGGAGGGATGTAGGGGCTGGAGGAGGTTACAGAGATACGGAGTGTTGTAGCGGTTGGAGGAGGTTACAGATATAGGGAGTGTTGTAGGGGCGGAGGAGGTTACAGATATAGGGAGGATTGAAAGGACTGGAGGATGTTACAGAGTTGGGATGGTCGTAGGGTTCGGAGCCTGTTACAGAGATAGTGAGGGTTGTAGGGACTGGTGGAGGTTACAGAGATAGGGAGAGTTGTAGGGACTGGAGGAGGTTACAGAGATAGGGAGTGTTGTAGGGGATGGAGGATGTTACAGAGATAGAGAGGGTTGTCGGGAATGAAGGAGATTATAGAGATAGCGAGGGTTGCAGGGGCTGGAGGAGGTTACAGAGTTGGGAGGGTTGTAGGGGTCAGAGGTTGTTACAGAGATAGGGAGAGTTGTATGGACTGGAGGAGGTTACAGAGATAGTGAGGATTGTAGGGGCTGGAGGAGGTTACAGAGATAGGGAGTGTTGTAGACGCTGGAGAAGGTTACAGGGATAGGTAGCATTGTAGGTGCGGCAGACATTACAGAGATAGGGTGGGTCGTAGGGGTGGAGGAGGTTACAGAGATAGGCAGGTTTGTAGGGGCTGGTGGAGGTTACAGAGATAGGGAGTGTTGTAGCGACTGGAGCAGGTTACAAAGATAGGGAGGGTTGTAGGGGCGGCGGAGGTTACAGAGATAGTGAGGGTTGTAGTGGCTGGAGAAGGATACAGAGATAGGGAGGGTTGTAGGGGACGTGGAGTTTACAGAGATAGGGAGGGTTGTAGGGACTGGAGGAGGTTACAGAGATTGGGAGGGTTGTAGGTGCTGGAGGAGGCAACAGAGATAGGGAGGGTTGCAGGGGCTGGAGGAGGTTACAGATATAGGGAACGTTGTAGAGACTGGAGGAGGTTACAGAGCTGGGAGTGTTGTAGGGGTCGGAGGTTGTTACAGAGATATGGAGGGTTGTAGGGACTGGAGGAGCTTACAGAGATAGGGACGGTTGTAGGTGCTGGAGGAGGTTACAGAGATAGGGAGGGTTGCTTGGGCTGGATGAGGTTACAGAGATAGGTGGCGTTGTAGTTACTGGAGGATGTTCCAGAAATAGGGAGGGTTCTTGGGGCTTGAGGAGGTTACAGAGATAGGGAGTGTTGTAGGGTCTGGAGGAGTTTACAGTGATGGGGATGGTTGTAGGCGTCAGAGGTTGTTATAGTGATAGGGTGGGTTGTAGAAACTGGAGGAGGTTACAGAGTTGGGAGAGTTGTAGGGGTCGGAGGTTGGTACAGAGATAGGGAGGCTTGTTGGGACTGGAGGAGGTTACAGAGATAGGGACGGTTGTTGGGACTGGAGGAGGTTATAGAGATAACCTGGTTCATTTTCTGGAAAACCTGGGGTTTGATCCCAAGGGGAACAGAATTAAAACTAGCTCCGTTACACCTCCAATAACATCAGTAAAAAAGCAGATGGTCTGGGGCCATAATCACATTGCTGTTTGTGGGATCTTGCTGTGTGCTTCTGTGTTTCTTATAACAGTGAGCTCACTGCAAAAGAAATCCTTCATTGGCTGTGAAATGCTTCGGGATGTCCTGAGGTGGGGGAAAGGCGCTAGAGAAATGCAAGTCCTTTGTTTACCATGAGTTTAGGTTAATCTTAATCCTACATATGCATGTGTACACAACAAAGGGTATCTTACACAAAGGCACAGTGTTAGTGAGGAGGCTCCCTCTCTCTTCAATTCCACCTCATCCCCACACTCTCTGCCATTGCCTTATCTTGACACCATGGACAGAGCCTGTATTGTACATTTAAAGGAATTTATTGATGTCAGCCTGGTCACTGGTTTCATTTTGTGGAAAACCTGGGGTTTGATCCCAAGGGGAACAGAATTAATACTAGCTCCGTTACTCCTGGATAAGAGAAGGCACTTTGTACAGTGACATAGACAGGATTTGATGACACAGGATTTCATATATGCGGCACAGAAACAGGCCATTCAGCCCATCTGATCCGTGCTGCTGTTTCTGCTCCACACGAGCCTCCTCCCATCTCACCCCATCTCACCCCATCGCCATATCCTTCTATTCTTTTCTCCCTCATGTGTTTATCCAGCTTCCCCCTTAACTACATCGACACTATTCACTTCCACCACACCCTGTGGGAGCGAGTTCCACATTCCCCCCACTCTCTGGGTAAAGACGTTTCTCCGGAATTCCCCATTGGATTTATTAGTGAGGATCTTATATGGATGACCCCTAGTTCTGGTCTCCCCTCCCACCAGAGGAAACACTCCCTCTGTATCCACTCCATCAAAACCTTTCTGAATTTTAAATACCTCGATGAGGTCACCCCCCTCAGCCTTCTCTTTTCTAGAGAACAAAGACCCAGCCCGTCCATCCTGTCCTCATATAAACTCATGTGAGTTTACCCTCACATTTCTGGGATCATCATTGTAAATCTTCCCTCTCCAGTATCTCGATGTCCTTTCTGTAATATGGTGACCAGAACTGCTCGTGGTAATCTCAGTGCAGTGCAACCAAGTTTTGATGCAGGCTTAATGTCACTTCCCTACTTTTCCATTCTATCCCTCCAGAAATAATCCCTAGTTTTTGGTTTGATTTTTGCCTTGCCTTGCTAACCTGCGGGGGCAACTCCCTCTGTGTGGTCTTATTTGCACTCTGAAGGTGTTGGGGGAAACCTGCGCACGCAGTTAAATAACTCCCCGTGATTCAGGCTCGAGTGTATAGTCCAAATGCAAGGTTATTACTCAGGCATCAATCGTATAGTGACGATTACAGTTATCGATTCAGACAGCCTGGTTTATTGTAGGCTGGAGCTGATCCGACAAGGTTTCAGTCGCTGTTGGACTCCCGACTGTCCTGTGACTTCTGAGCTTAAGGGAGCTGTTCCCTGGTATATTATCTACCTTTTCCGTGTGAGTTATATTACACGGTACCCAGGATGTACGTTGAACTGAGTTGCTTCTCATCCACCCTCCAGAGTTGACATCACCGCTGTCTTGAGGATTTAACTTTTTAAGAAGTGAACACTAGAAAGGGAACAGACCGACCGAGACAACCTCAAATCATTAAATGTTACTGGGTGGGGGGCGCTCCCGATATTCTGGCCAACCCCCAGTATTCGCACCAGATTTGGGTCACATCCAACGTGTCTCCTGGCAGAAACAGAACGTGCTAGAAAAACTCAGCGGGTTTGTCAGTGCGCTGCGCAGAGAAAAAACAGAGTTAACATTTTAAGTCCGTATGGCTCTTCTCCAGAGCTGAAGAGATGTAGAAATGTGATGGTCAAAGGAAAGAACTGTGGATGCTGGAAATCCAAAACAAAAACAGGAATACCTGGAGAAACTTTTCTGTTTTCTATTTCTGTTTTTGTTTTAGAAATGTGTTGGGTTTTTTTAATACTGTTTAAGAGAGTGGGGGCTGGGTGGAACAAATTAGAAGGACAGAGATAGGTGAGAGATCAGGTGAGATTTGACAAAGATGTGTTGGACACAAGAGAAATGGAGTGCTAATGATTGTGTTAAAGACGAAAGCAGGTGTTAATAATGGCATGAGGTCAGACATCAGTAGGTGTTAATAGCAGAACAATGGGTCAGTGCCTCTCTGAAAGCAAAACATGGGAATAAATTGCAGACTGGCACTTGGTGGGGTTAGAGGGCGGGGGAAGAGGGAGGAAAAACCTTCTGACAGTTTCTCCTCCCATTGTTCTAGCCAATAACTGATGTTGGCAAAATTCAAACTCTGGGAACATTGAGATGTGATTAAATATTGGACCAAAGAGAATTCTAACAGTTGGTTAAAGAATTGGTTTCCAGACATGGTTGACAGTCCCAGGTGAATTAATATTTAGCCAGAATCTGTTACAATCAGAGTCCAGTTATATTAAATAACAATGACTGCATTTGTATAGCATTTCTAACATAGTAAAACAACCACAAAGCTTTTGACAAGAGCCTAAATGAGACAGATTTTGACATCGAGCTGCAAAAGGAGATATTAGAACTGAGCATCACCAGTCAAAGACATACATTTTCATAAAAGATGAGAGAAAGAGAGAAAGGGGCGGAGAGGTTTAGGGAGGGAATTCCAGAGCTCAGGGCCCCAGGCAGCTGAACGCACGGCCGCCAATGGTGGAGCGATGGAAATCGGGGGATGGTCAAGAGGCCGGAATAGGAGAAGCGCAGAGATCTCGGAGTGTTGTAGGGGCTGGAGGAGGTTACAGAGATAGGGAGTGTTGTAGGGGCTGGAGGAGGTTACAGAGATAGGGAGTGTTGTAGGGGCTGGAGGAGGTTACAGAGATAGGGAGAGTTGTAGGGGCTGGAGGAGGTTACAGAGATAGAGAGGGTTGTAGGGGTTGGAGGAGGTTACAGAGATAGGGAGGGTTGTAGGGGCTGGAGGAGGTTACAGAGATAGGGAGGATTGTAGGGCCTGGAGGCGGATACAGAGATAGTGAGGGTTGTAGGGACTGGAGGAGGTTACAGAGATAGGGAGGGTTGTAGGGACTGGAGGAGGTTACAGAGATAATCAGGGTTGTAGGGGCTGGAGGAGGTTACTTCGATAGGGAGGGTTGTAGGGTCTGGAGGAGGTTACAGAGATGGCGAGGGCTGTAGGGGTCGGAGGT
The DNA here is from genome assembly GCF_964194155.1 of Cetorhinus maximus. NCBI lineage: Eukaryota > Metazoa > Chordata > Chondrichthyes > Lamniformes > Cetorhinidae > Cetorhinus > Cetorhinus maximus. The sequence goes on from NW_027598878.1 coordinate 19,412, forward strand.
TGTTATAGAGATAGGGAGTGTTGTAGGGACTGGAGGAGCTTACAAGGTTGGGAGGTTTGTAGGGGTCAAAGGTTGGTACAGAGATTGGGAGCGTTGTAGGGGCTGGAGGAGGCAACAGAGATAGGGAGGGTTGCATGGGCTGGGGAAGGGTACATAGATAGGGAGGGTTTTAGTGACTGGAGGAGGTTACAGCGATAGGGAGGGTAGTAGGGGCTGGAGGAGGTTACAGAGATAGGGAGGGTTGTAGAGGCTGGAGGAGGTTACATAAATAGGGAGGGTTGTAGGGGCTGGAGGAGGTTACAGGGATAGGGAGAGTTGTAGTGGCTGGAGTTGGTTACAGAGATAGGGAGTGTTGTAGGGGCTGGAAGAGGCAACAGAGATAGGGAGGGTTGTAGAGACTGGTGGAGGTTACAGAGTTGGGAGGTTTGTTGGGGTCGGAGGTTGATACAGAGATAGGGAGGGTTGTAGGGAATGGAGCAGTTTACAGAGATAGGGAGGGTTGTAGGTGTTGGAGGAGGTAACAAAGAAAGGGAGGCTTGCAGGGAATGGAGGAGGTTACAGAGATAGGGAGGGTTGTAGGGGCTGGAGGAGGTTACAGAGTTGGGTCGGTCGTAGGGGTGAGAGGTTGTTATAGAGATAGCGTGGGTTGAAGGGACTTGAGTAGGTTACAGAGATAGGGAAGGTTGTAGGGACTGGAGGAGGGTACAGAGATAGTTTGGGCTGTAGGGACTGGAGGAGTTTACAGAGATAGGTAGGGTTGTAGGGGCGGCGGCAGTTACAGAGATAGGGAGGATTGTAGGGGCTGGAGGAAGTTACAGAGATCGGGTGGGTTGTAGGGACTGGAGGAGGTTACAGATATAGGGAGCATTGTAGGGGCTGGAGGAGGTTACAGAGATAGGGAGGGTTGTAGGGACTGGAGGACGTTACAGAGATAGGGAGCGTTGTAGGGACTGGAGGAGGTTACAGAGATAGGGAGGGTTGTAGGGACTGGAGGTGGTTACAGAGATAGGGAGGGTTGTAGGGACTGGAGGATTTTACAGAGATAGGGAGGGTTGTTGGGGCTGGAGGATGTTACAGAGATAGGGAGGGTTGTAGGGACTGGAGGTGGTTACAGAGATTGGGAGGGTTGTAGGGACTGGAGGATTTTACAGAGATAGGGAGGGTTGTTGGGACTGGAGGTGGTTACAGAGATAGGGAGGGTTGTAGGGACTGGAGGTGGTTACAGAGATAGGGAGGGTTGTAGGGGCTGGAGGAGGTTACAGAGATAGGGAGGGTTGTTGGGACTGGAGGAGGTTACAGAGATAGGGAGGTTTGTCGGGACTGGAGGAGGTTACAGAGATAGGGAGGGTTGTAGGGACTGGAGGTGGTTACAGAGATAGGGAGGGTTGTAGGGACTGGAGGATTTTACAGAGATATGGAGGGTTGCAGTGGTCGGAGGTTGTTACAGAGATAGGGAGGTTTGTAGGGACTGGAGGAGGTTACAGAGTTGGGTGGGTCATTGGGGTCGGAGGTTGTTACAGAGATAGCGAAGGTTGTAGGGACAGGAGGAGTGTACAGAGATAGTGAGGGCTGTAGGGAGTGGAGGAGTTTACAGAGATAGGTAGGGTTGTAGGGGCAGCGGAGGTTACAGAGATAGGGAGGGTTGTACGGGCTGGAGGAGGTTACAGAGACAGGGAGGGTTGTAGGGGCAGCAGAGGTTACAGAGATATGGAGGGTTGTAGGGACTGGAGGAGGTTACAGAGATAGTGAGGGCTGTAGGGACTGGAGGAGTTTACAGAGATAGGGAGTGTTGTAGCGCCTGGAGGAGGTTACAGAGATAGGGAGAGTTGTAGGGGCTGGAGGTGGTTACAGAGATAGAGAGGGTTGTAGGGGTTGGAGGAGGTTACAGAGATAGGGAGGGTTGTAGGGGCTGGAGGAGGTTACAGAGATAGGGAGGATTGTAGGGCCTGGAGTCGGTTACAGAGATAGTGAGGGTTGTAGGGACTGGAGGAGGTTACAGAGATAGGGCGGGTTGTAGGGACTGGAGGAGGTTACAGAGATAATCAGCGTTGTAGGGGCTGGAGGAGGTTACTTCAATAGGGAGGGTTGTAGGGTCTGGAGGAGGTTACAGAGATGGCGAGGGTTGTAGGGGTCGGAGGTTGTTATAGAGATAGGGAGTGTTGTAGGGACTGGAGGAGCTTACAAGGTTGGGAGGTTTGTAGGGGTCAAAGGTTGGTACAGAGATAGGGAGCGTTGTAGGGGCTGGACGAAGCAACAGAGATAGGGAGGGTTGCATGGGCTGGGGAAGGTTACATAGATAGGGAGGGTTTTAGTGACTGGAGGAGGTTACAGAGATAGGGAGGGTAGTAGGGGCTGGAGGAGGTTACAGAGATAGGGAGGGTTGTAGAGGCTGGAGGAGGTTACATAAATAGGGAGGGTTGTATGGACTGGAGGAGGTTACAGGGATAGGGAGAGTTGTAGTGGCTGGAGTTGGTTACAGAGATAGGGAGTGTTGTAGGGGCTGGAAGAGGCAACAGAGATAGGGAGGGTTGTAGAGACTGGTGGAGGTTACAGAGTTGGGAGGTTTGTTGGGGTCGGAGGTTGATACAGAGATAGGGAGGGTTGTAGGGAATGGAGGAGTTTACAGAGATAGGGAGGGTTGTAGGTGTTGGAGGAGGTAACAAAGAAAGGGAGGCTTGCAGGGAATGGAGGAGGTTACAGAGATAGGGAGGGTTGTAGGGGCTGGAGGAGGTTACAGAGTTGGGTCGGTCGTAGGGGTGAGAGGTTGTTATAGAGATAGCGAGGGTTGAAGGGACTTGAGTAGGTTACAGAGATAGGGAAGGTTGTAGGGACTGGAGGAGGGTACAGAGATAGTGAGGGCAGTAGGGACTGGAGGAGTTTACAGAGATAGGTAGGGTTGTAGGGGCGGCGGCAGTTACAGAGATAGGGAGGGTTGTAGGGGCTGGAGGATGTTACATAGACAGGGAGGGTTGTAGGGGCTGGAGGAAGTTACAGAGATAGGGTGGGTTGTAGGGACTGGAGGAGGTTACAGATATAGGGAGCGTTGTAGGGACTGGAGGATTTTACAGAGATAGGGAGGGTTGTTGGGGCTGGAGTAGGTTACAGAGATAGGGAGGGTTGTAGGGACTGGAGGTGGTTACAGAGATAGGGAGGGTTGTAGGGACTGGAGGATTTTACAGAGATAGGGAGGGTTGTTGGGACTGGAGGTGGTTACTGAGATAGGGAGGGTTGCAGGGACTGGAGGTGGTTACAGAGATTGGGAGGGTTGTAGGGGCTGGAGGAGGTTACAGAGATAGGGAGGGTTGTTGGGACTGGAGGAGGTTACAGAGATAGGGAGGTTTGTCGGGACTGGAGGAGGTTACAGAGATAGGGAGGGTTGTAGGGACTGGAGGTGGTTACAGAGATAGGGAGGGTTGTAGGGACTGGAGGATTTTTCAGAGATAGGGAGTGTGGTAGGGGCTGGAGGTGGTTACAGAGATAGGGAGTGTTGTAGGGGCTGGAGGATGTTACAGAGATAGGGTGGGATGTAGGGACTGGAGGAGGTTACAGTGATATGGAGGTTTGTAGGGACTGGAGGAGGTTACAGAGATAGGGATGGTTTTAGGGACTGGAGGTGGTTACAGAGATATGGAGGGTTGCAGTGGTCGGAGGTTGTTACAGAGATAGGGAGGTTTGTAGGGACTGGAGGAGGTTACAGAGTTGGGTGGGTCATTGGGGTCGGAGGTTGTTACAGAGATAGCGAAGGTTGTAGGGACAGGAGGAGTGTACAGAGATAGTGAGGGCTGTAGGGAGTGGAGGAGTTTACAGAGATAGGTAGGGTTGTAGGGGCGGCGGAGGTTACAGAGATAGGGAGGGTTGTACGGGCTGGAGGAGGTTACAGAGACAGGGAGGGTTGTAGGGGCAGCAGAGGTTACAGAGATAGGGAGGGTTGTAGGGACTGGAGGAGGTTACAGAGATAGTGAGGGCTGTAGGGACTGGAGGAGTTTACAGAGATAGGGAGTGTTTTAGGGGCTGGAGGAGATTACAGAGATAGTGAGGTTTATAGGGACTGGAGCAGGTTACAGAGATAGGGAGGGTTGTACGGGCTGGAGGAGGTTACAGAGATAGAGTGGGTTGTAGGGGCAGCAGAGGTTACAGAGTTAGGGAGGGTTGTAGGGTCTGGAGGATGTTACAGAGATAGGGAGGGTTGTAGGGGCTGGAGGAGCAACAGAGATACGGAGGGTTGCAGGGGCTGGAGGAGGTTACAGAGATAGGGAGTGCTGTAGAGACTGGAGGAGGTTACAGAGTTGGGAGGTTTGTAGGGGTCAGAGGTTGTTACAGAGATATGGAGGTTTGCATGGAATGGAGGACATTTCAGAGATAGGGAGGGTTGTAGGGTCTGGAGGAGGTTACAGAGATAGGGAGGGTTGCTGGGCTGGATGTGGTTACACAGATAGGTAGCATTGTAGGTACTGGAGTAGGTTATAGAAATAGGGAGTGTTGTAGGTTCTGGAGGAGTTTACAGAGATGGGGAGGGTTGTAGGGGTCGGAGGTTGTTATAGTGAAATGGAGGGTTGTAGGGACTGGAGGAGGTTACAGAGTTGGGAGAGTTGTAGGAGTTGGAGGTTGGTACAGAGATAGGGAGGGTTGTAGGTACTGGAGGTGGTTACAGAGATAGGGACGGTTGTATGGACTGGAGGAGGTTACAGAGATAGTGAGTGTTGTAGGGATTGGAGGCGTTTACAGAGATAGGGTGTGTTGTAGGGCCTGAAGGAGGTTACAGAGATAGGGAGTGTTGTTGGGTCTGCAGGTGGTTACAGAGTTGGGAGGGTAGTAGGGGTCTATGGTTGGTACAGAGATAGGGAGGGTTTCAGAGGTTGGAGGTGGTTACAGAGATAAGGAGGGTTGTAGCGACTGGAGGAGGTTACAGAGCTGGGAGGGTTGTAGGGGTCAGAGGTTGTTACAGAGATAGGGAGGGTTGTAGGGACTGGAGGAGGTTACAGAGTTGGGAGGGTTGTAGGGGTCGGAGGTTGTTACAGAGATAGGGAGGGTTGTAGGGCTTAAGTAGGTTACAGAGTTAGGGAGGGTTGTAGGGGTTTCGAGGAGGTTACAGAGATCGGGAGGTTTGCAGGGACTGGAGGCGGTGACAGAGTTGTATCACGGTGGGTTTGAGGTATCTCAAGTGCAACATTATGTCAAATTTGAATTTCATTGCTCTTTGCGTAATGACCATTTTGAAATGATTTGGAATGTTCATTCAGAAATGTTTCTCCAAAACTATAGTTTATTCATAAAATAATGATCATGAGAGCTGAAAGGAAGGCAGTTAATGTCTTCAGATTAACCCCTGTGATGTGAAAAATGGAATTTGGACACTGAGCAACACTCGGTGACACTGGGATGGGTGACTGGGATCCCGTGGGACTGGGATGGGGTCCTCAGCACTGGGATCAGGAGTCTGCGACATTCCTGGGATCAAATAGAACTGGGAATGTCCAAGAACATGGGGAGTAGAGTCATCAGGACTTGGGATTCCAATCTTACATTTCAGGGTCAGTTTTCTGTTCCTGAGTCCCACCTCACATTGTGCACCCCCAGTCTGTGATTTTTCTCCCAAGGGGAGGTGACCAATATCCTGATGTGTTCTCCCAGCATGTGTACGAATGAAAAACATGTGATTCAAAGTGCTGTCCAGCTGCTCTGTGCTTACAAATCTCCAGCACAAGCTGGGTTTAGTTGAAGTCCCTTAATGCCTGAGCTTTAACCTTCTCACAGAAATGAAAGCAATGAGTTACTGATCAGTGTTTCTTGTAAATCGAGCATTGCAGTGTAACCATGTGAAGCTTGGGATGTAATGTACCAGCAGGGAGGTTATATCTGTGGATAAATACTTTCAATCTTTTCCAGGTGACTCGTCTGTCCCAGTTTCTGGGTTCCTTGGGGAGCAGGTTGTGCTGCCCTGTACCTACAAAGGGAATGTCCCAGTCTCAGATTTACTGGCAGTCTGGGTTACAGCCAAGAGTGAAATTTTACACAAGTTCATCGCTAGGAACGACGATTTGACAGAACAAGATCCACGATTCACAAACAGAACAAACCTGTTCAAAGATCAACTGGGACAAGGCAACTGGTCAGTTCTGATCTCTGACCTCAAGGAGACAGACCAGATCCAGTATATATGTCACATCTACAAGAGAATAGCTGCAGCTTTTGTAAGGGAGCAAGCTGATATCATCCATCTTTCTGTAACAGGTGAGAGGTTTCTGTTTCTGACATTCTGTATTTAATCTCTGTATGCGTTCGGTAATTCAGTGGTTATGTTACTAGACTAGTAATACAGAGGCCTGGACTAACAATCCAGATGATGAGAGTTCAAATCCCAGCATGGCACTTCCAGAATTTAAATTCAGTTTATTAAATAAAAATCTGGAAATATAAAGTTTGTTGCAATAAAAGTGACCCTGAAGCTGTTGGATTGTTGTAAAACCCCCACTGGTTGACGAATGTCCCTTTAGGGAAGGAAACCTGCGGTCCTTACCCAATCTGGTCTCTATGTGACTCCAGTCCCACGGTAACCTGGTTGGTTTAGCTGGCCGAGGAGGTCAGAGGGCAGTTCAAAATGAATTGATATCAAACCATTGGAAAGAAATAATAGAATAAAACTAAATCATCACTGGCTTCATCCCAGGCATCGAAACAGGAAACAACACAAACAAATCCAGGCCAGTCGACACAGCAAAGTCCCCTCACTAACATCTGGGGACTGGTGTCCAAGTTGGGAGAGCTGTCTGGCAGAGTCATACTCACAGAATTAACCCTGAATCCCAGTCTCCTCTATCACCATCCCTGGGTATGTTCTGTCCCACTGGCAGGACAGACCCACCAGAGGTGCGGTATACAGCCCGGAGGGAGTAGTCCCGGGAATCCTCAACATTGACTCTGAACCCCATGAAGTCTCACAGCTTCAGGTCAAACATGGACCTGGAAACCTCCTGCTGATTATCACTTACTGCCCTCCCTCAGCTGATGAATCAGTGCTCCTCCATGCTGAACACCACTTGGAGGAAGCAGTGAGAGTGGCAAGGACACAGAATGTACTGAGTGGGGACTTCACTGTCCATCACCAAGGGTGGGTCAGTAATACCATCACTGACCAAGCTGATGGAGCCCTGAAGAACAGAGCTGTCAAACTGGGTGATGGAAGGAGTTAATGGAGCTATCAAGCTGCACTCACTCTCCAGCAAAGAGCTCTATCCATCTCCAGATGTTGGGGAGGTGGGCCCCGTCACACCTCTCAGGCAGCCTTTACAAGACCCAGTGTACTTACTGTGAAAGTGTATCCCAGTAGACCCAGGATCCTGGGGGGATTCTCTCCACAGGGGGATGTAGGCTGCTGGGAATGATCCTGCTCAGGGTAACTCTGGGTAACTTCCATTCTACCCCCCACAGTTAATGCAATCCTGTTGGATTTTTCACTTTGCCGACTATGTTCCTGATCCTTCCCGATCATTTTGACCTGAGACTCGTTCCTCCCAGGATGTGTTTCCCTAAAGCCTGTTGGAGTCTTTGAACATTTCTGCAGTTTGTTTCACACACAATACTAAACACATGATGTTTTCTTTAGAGCGAGTTCGTACACTTGTACCGAACACACCTGTACCGAGTACACCTGTACCGAGTACACCTGTACCGAACACACCTGTACCGAGTACACCTGTACCGAGTACACCTGTACCGAGTACACCTGTACCGAACACACCTGTACCGAACACACCAGTACCAGGTAAATCTGTTTCTAAACTGCTGCATGTGTTTGCATCTCTTACATTTGATCATGCTGCAGAGACAGGTAGTAACATTGGAAGGTTTGAAATGCTGTGTGATATTTCACCAAAGAATGAGTCTGTGAGAATGGGCCCCTTCCTGTCCCTTCCTTCCCATTGCAGTGTTCAGTTTGTTCCCAGGAACAGGAGTCATTCATTCAGACACTGGAGTCTGTGCGGTTCCCCCTCCAACAATCTGCTGCTGTTCACGACTTGTTCTGTAAATCCGTGTGATCCTGGATCCACACAGTAAACAGTTCAAACCGTTTAACTGTCTCAATTCCCACTCCATAAATACTCAGTGCGTAAATCCTAGTGTTCCCAGAAAACACCACATCCCTACTGTGGGAGTGCTGCACTGTGCGAGGCTCAGTACTGTGGGAGTGTTGTACTGTCTGAGGCTCAGTGCTGAGGGAGTGCTGCACTGTCGGAGGGTCAGTACTGAGGGAGCGCTGCACTGTCTGAGCCTCAGTACTGAGGGAGCGCTGCACTGTCGGAAGGTCGGTATTAGAGGAGGAGGGGAAGGGTGGGGTGAAGTGACCAAATGTACCACATGGGGAAGATTTGGTAGTGCTGTGGTTCTCTTACCAGACTAATACTCTGGAGAATGAGAGTTCAAATCCCAACATAGCACTTAAAGAATTTAAATTGAGTTGATTAAATAAAAATCTGGAAATTTGAAGTTAGTTGCAATAAAAGTGTCCATGACGCTGTTGGATTGTTGTAAAACCCCAATTGGTTCATTGATGTCTCTTTAGGGATGGAAACCCTGCCATCCTTACCCAGTCTGGTCGAGATGTGACTCCAGACGTGGGGGTACTGCGCTGGCGCTCTCCCCTGATTTCCCAATCAAAAATAGAACTTAATTTCTACTTCACCCTACCTGTACGTTACAGCTTTCCTCTGAAGACACTGAACCACACTTTTCCCTGTCATTTTTGATTGACCTGCTCTCTGACTGAATCCCTGATGATTGCCCCTCCGCTTGTGTAGTAGCGTCCATCCGCCAGCAGAGGGTGGGGTTGTATCACTTTAATCACAAGATCGAGAAACGGGTTTGAGGAAGAGACACTTTGTCCCTTTTGAAATTCATTCACCCAGAGACAAATGATCTCTCCCTGCAGCAGCAAGCTGCTTCTGAAATGACTTCATCACTCGCAAGGCCAAATCAGTTCTTCAAATTTTGTTTTCTCCCTGTAATTATCCTTCCCTTTGATAATTCATCCAATTTCCTTTTGAAAGTTAATATTGACAGCAGCAGCTGATTCACAGAATGTGTGAGGGGGGAGTACAGGATAATGTACCTGTACAGATATCACAGTATCTTTACAGTGCAGAAAGAGGACATTTGGCCCATTGTGTCTGCACTGGCTATCTGACAGAGCAATCTGCCTAGTCTCAGTCCACTGCCTTATCCCCGTAACCTTGCACATTCTCTCTTTTCAGGGAGCAACCTGATTCCCTTTAGAATACCTGGATCGAACCTGCCTCCACCACCCTCTCAGGGAGTTTGTTCCAGACTCCAACCACCCTCTGGGTGAAAAAATCTTTCCGCACATCACATTTACTCCTTTTGCCAATTATTTTGTATCTGTACCCTCTAGTTCTTGATGTTCTCCTGGGTGGGAACAGTTTCTCACTATTTACCCTGTCCTTACCCCTCAGGATCTCGAATTCCTCTATCAAGTCTCCCCTCAGCCTTCTTTTCTCCAAGGAAATCAGTCCCAACCTCTCCAATCTATCCTCATAGCTCCAGTTCTTCATCCGGGAATTATCCCTGTGAATCTCCTCTGTACTCTCTCCAATGCCTTCCCATCCTTCCTCAAGTATGGCACCCAGAACTGGACGCAGTACTCCAGATGAGGCCTAACTAGTGTCTTATTTGTTTAACATGACCTCCTTACTCTTGTGCTCAATGCCCCTATTAATAAACCCTAAGATACTATATGCTTTATTAACTGCACTCTGGACATGCCCAGTCATCTTCAATGACCAATGTACATATGCACCGAGGTCCCTCTGATCCTGCACCTCCTTTAGAGGATCTCCCTTTGTTTTACACTGTCAGTTGTTCACCGATCAACTGGAACAAGGCAACTGGTCAGTTCTAATCTCTGACCTCAGGAAGTCAGACCAGAACCAGGATCAGTGTCAGATTTACAAGAGAACAGGTGCAGGGTTACACTGGGAGCACACTGATCACATCCATTTCTCTGTAAGAGGTGAGAGGTTTCTGTTTCAGGTGTTCTGTATTTAATCTCTGAGTTATGGGTTTGGTAGTGCAGTGATTATGTTACTAGACAAGTGATCCAGAGGCCTGGACTAATCACCCAGACAATGTGAATTCAGACCCTCTATGGGGAACTTCAATGAATAATGAATTTAAATTTAAAATCTGGAAATATTAAGTTAGTTGCAATAAAAGTGACAGTGAAGCTGTTGGATTGTTGTAAAACCCCAACTGGTTCACAAATGTCCCTTTAGGGAAGGAAACCTGCCGTCCTTACCCAGTCTGGTCTCCATGTGACTCCTTTCCCACAATAACCTGGTTGACTTTTAACAGCTGCTTCTGGGGCTTTTGTTATGAGGAGAGGTTGAGTAGGTTGGGCCTGTACACATTGGAATTTAGAAGAATGAGAGACAACCTTATTTGAACATTAAAGATTCTTCGGTGTCTTGACAGGGTAGATGGTGAGAGGTTGTTTCCCCTTGTGGGAGAGTCTAGGACCAGAGGGCATAATCTTAGAGCAAGGGGTCGCCCATTTAATACAGAGATGAGGAGGAATTTCTTCTCTGAGGGTAGTGAATCTGCAGAGGGCTGTAGAGGCTGGGTCGTTAAGTAAATTTAAGGCTGAGATAGATTTTTAATCAGAAAGGGAATCGGGGGTTATGGGGAAAAGGCAGGAAAGTGGAGTTGAGGATTATCAGATCAGCCATGATCTCATTGAGTGGCAGAGCAGATTCGATGGGCTGAATGGCCTATTTCTGCTCCTGCATCTTATGGTCTTATGGCTTGGCCGGCTATGGAAAACGGTAGCTGTGCGCTGCCCACAGCACATTGCCTGGCCGAGCTAGAGACCAGAGACCGGAAAGCGGTTTCGGTGAATAATTTTGGCGTGCTGTGCCCGAACACTTCACTGCACAGGAGGCTGCTAGACAGCCGAGCAGGTAGTTTAACATCTCAGCTGAAAGACAGCACTTCACACAGTTCCGCACTCACTCACTCATTTTGGTATCTCTCCCCCCCCCCTTCCCCCCACTCCCCTGTTGTTTGGGGGGGTCCCCGTGCCACAAGGGTTTGATTGTAAATCTGCTGCTGTTCATCCTTGAATTTATTTAGGATTGAGATAGACCGATTTTAACATTCTCATCCTTTTATCAAACATTCTGTGGCCTCACTCCTCCCCATGTGTAACCTCCTTCAGCCCCACAACCCTCAGATCTTTGCACTCCTCCAATTCTGGTGTCTTCAGAATCCCTGATTTTCCATCGCTGCATCATTTGTGGCTGAGCCTTTAGCTGCCTGGGCCCGAACTCTGGAATTCCCTCCCTCAACCTCTGCCTGTCTGTGTCTGTCTCTCTTCCTTACCTCCCAACAACACCATTTGCTCCTTAAAGCCTAACCCACTGCCTGAACCCTTGTGTAGCTTGGTGTCAAATTTTGTTGCATAAGCACGTAGGATATGTTCTGTTTAAGGTTCTATTTAAATACAAGTTGTTGTTGTTCAGTCTCCTCCTACACTTTCCAAACCACCGCCCTTTAACCCGGATATTAGATGATTCAGTCACTGGGAAGGCCATCTCGGATTCCCTTCACTCACTCAATATCCACATCTCCGTGCTCACCGCCTGTCCCCAACTACACCCCTCACAGTGGGAGGAGGGACTATTGCAGGGTTCTCTAACTCTGTCCTCTGGCCCTCCCTCTGTCGGTCAGCACAGCTCCTGTGGAGTGTCCAGCTCTTGCCCATTGCCTCCCCTATGAGCCTCCTCTCCTCTACACTCTGTGCTCCATCACCGTGCAGCTCCTGTGACCCACTTTCCAGCTGCTATTGGTACCCAGGATGTTGAGTGTAATTTAATCGGTCTGTGCTCCTGAACGGCTCCTTTCCACACTTGTCCAAAGTGTTGGATTCTTTTAATGTCACCTGAACTCTGCTGGATTTTCTCTCCTAGGAATCGACACTCGAACAATCGAAATGAAGCATCTAAGGATGTCCCTTTGACAGAGGTGTCCTGTCCAGATGAAACACGGGGCCTTGTGACAACAGCACCTGAGCATCAGGATGGAGCGGCTGGAGAACAAAACCTTCTGGGGAACGGGACTGTCCAGCACCGACTGAGTTTCCCCAGCACTGAGCCTGTGTCAGGGAGGGGAAAATCAGCCCAGAATGGATGATTGTTACATATGAACGTATAACCCTCTGCGCTGTGGAGGCTCCCCCCCCAACACCACCACTGCCCTGCGGGTGCCAGCCCTCCCCCCATCACTCTCTCTCTCCCCCCCACAATGAGGCACCGTGGACTACGTGCTGAGGGATGTATTAGAGCTTGGGGGCAGCCGCCACAAAGGCGCAATGGGGAAAGGTCGCTGTCTAAGACCTTTCAGCTACAGTGCACCGAGGGGCTGGGAATTGTATAGTCCCCTCGGGCTGTACGACTCAGACGGAAAGTGTACAGTGAATACTAAATATATCATCATTATATTGAAGCACCTCAGAGTGTTAACATGATGTATGTTGATAAAGTGAATAGCTTTGCACTGTCTGACTCTCGGTAATGACCATATTGAAATGTCTGTAATATTGATTCCATTGAAACACCTCATGTCCTGTGTGGAAAAGTGGAATATGATTGCATTTTTTGTGATGGCCATTTCGAAATGCCTTGTAATGTTTTTTCAAATATTTTATGAAAGTATATTGTTCCAAATAAAAATTTTGTATTTTATATCTTCAAAATGAAGTCAAAACAGGTCTGTGGGTCTGGATTTTTAATTTCGTATGTTTCCCAGTTGGAGGAGATTCTGATCCTCCAGACAACCCTCAGAGAGAAATTTCTCATTTCTGTCTTAAATGGGCAACCTCTTATTTTTAAACCATGAGCCCTAAATTCTAGATTCTCCCACAAGAGGAAACATCCTCTCCACATCCACCCTGTCAAGACCCCTCAGGATCTTACTCTTCGAGTCTGTCCAACCCACCCATTTCAGGTATTGGTCTGGTAAACCTTCTCTGAACTGCTTCCAACGCATTTACATCCTTTCTTAAATAAGGAGACCGTTCAGTGCTTCCTTGTGGAGATCATAGTTCAGGATTGAAATCAGAATCACTTCCCACTGACCATGAGTCCTTGTCACCAACTTGTCATCAGTGAGTCTGAGATGATAATTTCAGAATGTCCAAATCAACATGAGATCAGGAAAAGGAATTGACCAATTTGGTATTTTAGGGACATTTATTTATTACACTGAATAAGTTCAATAATGTATTGGTACTTACAATTATATTTTGGACACTATTAAGTTTATACAAAAGTTCCCTGCCTTCCATGATCTTTACTGTCATCAGTGTAGAACATGATCTTGGAGAGTTTCCCAGTGCAGCTGCAGTTGGTGGCTTTGGCTTGGTGGGTGCGGGGGGTGGGATTACGAGGTTCGGGACTCTCTCTGGATGAACATCCTGTGCCACCAGCTGCTCTCCTTTGGTGGCTCTGGTCAATTCTTCCACAGGACCTCCACCCCTGGAATTGGGGAGAGATTGGTCCCTTCTCTCCACCCAGAAACTGAACTGGACTAGCCATATAAACACTGTGGCTACAAGAGCAGGCCAGGGGCTGGGAATCCTGAGGCAAGTAACTCACCTCCTGACTCCCCAAAGTCTGTTCACAAGGCACAAGTCAGGAGTCTCTGATGGAAACTCTCCACTTGCCCTGGATGAGTGTAGCTCCCACAACACTCAAGAAGCTCAACACCATCCAGGACAAAGCAGCCGCTTGATGGCACCCCTTTTACAAATATTCACTCTCCACCACCGACGCACATTTGCAGCAGTATGTACCATCTACAAGATGCACTGGAGAAACTCTGTAACCTCTTCCAACCCTGTATAACCCTCCCTATCCTTGTAACCTCCTCCTGCCCCTACAACTGTCCCTATCCCTTTAACCTCCTCCAGCCCATGCAAACCTCCCTCTCTCTGTAACCTCTTCCAACCCCCTATAACCCTCCCTATCCTTGTAACCTCCTCCAGCCCCTACAACCGTCCCTATCTCTGTAAACTCTTCCAATCCTTATAACCCTCTCAATCTCTGTAACTTCCTCCAGCTTCTGTAACCCTCCCTATCTCTGTAACCTCTTGCAGCCCCAACAACCCTCCAAAATCTCTGCGCTCCTTTCAGCCCCTTGAGCATCCCCCGATTCCCAATCGCTCCAACATTGGCGGCCGTGCCTTCAGCTGCCTGGGGTCCTAAACTCTGGAATTCCCTTCCTTATCATCTATCTCCCTTCCTTTAAGATGCCCCTTAAAAACTTCATTGTCTAAGCTTTTAGCCCCTAGTATCTGCTTAGGTGGCTCTGGATCAACTTTTGACTCATTTACAAAACCCTAATGTGCTTGGGGGAACTTTTTTGCAGTATTAATGGCGCTATATAAATGCAAGTTGTTTTTTGTTGTTGTTCCTGTATTAAAGGAGTTCAGCCATTAGATGGCGCTGCTGATCCAAATTTAAAACTGAGCAGCGGCGCCACCAGGTGGGCAAAGGGCGGTATTGCAGAGACAACTTCAGCAACTTTCAAAACAGAGACTTGCATTTCTCTGGCGCCTTCACCTTCCCAGGATGGCTAAAGCTTTTCACAGCCAATTAAATACTTTTCCAAAAGGATGTTCGCTGTAGTAATGTAGGAAACGTGGTGGCCAATTTTCGGACAGCAAGCTCCCACAAACATCAATGTGATAATGACCCAGATCATGTTTTTTTAGTGATGTTGGTTGAGGGGTAAATATTGGCCCCAGGACACCGGGGAGACCTTCCCCCTGCTCTTCTTCCAAATAGTGGCTGTGGGATCTTTTACACGCACCAAGGAGGCAGATGGGGATCTTGGTTTAAAATTTCACCTGAAGGCCAGCATCTCCTTTGGCACCGACCCTCCGACAGCGCGGCACCTCCTCAGTGTTGATGGGGGGGCAGCGGGTTTGGAGACGGACCGGGAGGTAGGGGGCTGGTTGGAGAGGAACCAGGGTCATGGGGTGGGGTGAGGAAGCATGGACAGATGGCGGGGGGGAAGAGAATGAGTGGCGGGTGGGGAGAGAGGGAGTTGGGGGGGGAGAGAGGGAATGGGGGGGGAAAGAGGGAGTGGGGAAGGGGAAGAGAGGGAGTGGGGGGGAAGAGAGGGAGTTGGGGAGAAGGGAGGGAGTTGGGGGAAGAGAGGGAGTTGGGGGGAAGTGAGGGAGTGGGGGGAAGAGAGGGAGTGGGGGGAAGAGAGGGAGTGGGGGGAAGAGAGGGAGTGGGGCAGGGAGGGAGTGGGGGAAGAGAGGGAGTGGGGGAAGATAGGGAGTGGGGGGGAAGAGAGGGAGTGGGGGAAGAGAGGGAGTGGGGGAAGAGAGGGAATGGGGGAAGAGAGGGAGTGGGGGGAAGACAGGGAATGGGGAAGAGAGGGAGTGGGGGGAAGAGAGGGAGTGGGTGGGAAGAGAGGGACTGGGGGTGAAGAGAGGGAGTGGGGGGGGAGAGGTAGTGAGGGAAGAGAGGGAGTGGAGGGGGTGTTGGGGAAGAGAGGGAGTGGGGGAAGAGAGGGAGTGGGGGGGAAGAGAGGGAGTGGGGTTGAATAGAGGGAGTGGGGGGGGAAAAGAGGGAGTGGGGGGAAGAGAGGGAGTGGGGGGGAAGAGATGGAGTGGGGGGGAAGAGAGTGAGTGGGGGGGAAGAGATGGAGTGAGGTGAAGAGAGGGAGTGGGGGAAGAGAGGGAGTAGGGGGGGAGAG
>NW_027598879.1:0-35176 GCF_964194155.1 Cetorhinus maximus
GTGTGAGGTGATGCACTTGGGCAGGACAAACAAGGCACGGGAATACACGATGAATGGTAGGACCCTGGGAAGTACCGAGGATCAGAGGGACCTTGGTGTGCATGTCCACCGGTCCCTTAAGATAGTGGGACAGGTAGATAAGGTGGTTAAGAAGGCATATGGGATACTTGCCTTTATTAGCTGAGGCATAGAATATAAGAGCAGGGAGGTTAAGACCATAAGACATAGGAGCAGAAATTAGGCCATTCGGCCCATCGAGTCTGCTCCGCCATTCAATCATGGCTGATAAGTTTCTCAACCCCATTCTCCCGCCTTCTCCCCATAACCTTTGATCCCCTTACCAATCAAGAACCTATCTATCTCCGTCTTAAATACGCAATACTCCAGCTGGTTAGGCCACAGCTAGAGTATTGCGTGCAGTTCTGGAATCCGCATTATCGGAAGGATGTGATTGCACTAGAAAGTGCAGAGGAGATTTACCAGGATGTTGCCTGGGCTGGAGAGTTTTAGTTATGAGGAGAGATTGGATAGACTGGGGTTATTTTCCCTGGAGCAGAGGAGATTTACCAGGATGTTGCCTGGGCTGGAGAGTTTTGGTTATGAGGAGAGATTGGATAGACTGGGGTTATTTTCCCTGGAGCAGAGGAGATTGAGGGGGGACATGATTGAGGTGGATAAAATTATGAGGGGCATAGATAGGGTAGACAGGAAGGAACTTTTCCCCTTGGTGGAGGGATCAATAACCAGGGGGCATAGATTTAAGGTAAGGGGCAGGAGGTTTAGAGGGGATGTGAGGAAGAATTTTTTCACCCAGAGGGTGGTGGGAATCTGGAACTCACTGCCTGAAAGGGTGGTAGAGGCAGAAACCCTCACAACATTTAAGAAACATTTGGATGTCTACTTGCGATGCCATGGCATACAAGGCTATGGGCCTAGTGCTGGAAAATGGGATTAGTATAGTTAGGTACTTGTTTGACTGGCACAGACTCGATGGGCCGAAGGGCCTTTTTCTGTGCTGTAGACTCTATGACAGTGAATGGTTAGGATCTGGAATACACTGCGGGTGAGAGAGAGAGTGCGAGAGAGTATTAAGCAAGTGAGAAAAGCTTCTGTTAGGGAGTGGTAACTCTGTTAAGACATACCATCAGCTGGGCAGCACAGAACTCACATGGGTTGGCAGGATTCCAAGTAATGCAAAGCATCACAGGTGGCATCCTGGTGGGCATCAGGTTTCCTCAAACCAAACTCATGCCCTATGTGGGCTTGCAGAGAGGATTGCCATGACATGAGAGACACGGGCAGGTTCACTGCAGCATTCAAAAGGGATCTGGATGAGACACTGCCAGTGGGAATGAGTGAGTTAATGACAACTTGTGAAGATTAGACACCATAGCCTCCTCAGAGCTTGTTTGGTTCCCCATGTTCCTCACAATAAGAGGTTGTGGTGGAAGAATTAATCCAGGCTGGTCTCTTGGTTAAAGCGGGTTTATTTCCAAGACAACTCAGTGCTACTCATTTCCTAATAGCTGCCAGCCAAAGTTCGAGCTGCAACTATCCATTCGATTCAGTTGGGATAATTCATGCCCATCAGCTGTTTAAATACCAATTGGTGTTAACAAGATGATTGTCATATTAAAAATCCCCAGGAGGTGTCAGCTGTGGCTCAGTTCATAGCACCCTCGCCTCTGAATCAGAGGGTTGTGGGTTCATGTCCCACTCCCGGAAACCAAGAACTGTGATTGTACTCGAAAGAGTTGCAATCTGTGACTGTTGATAACTTGAAAGAGTTTAAAAATCCCCACCACCTACCCGTGTCGGAGCAGAGAGCAATTCTCCAAAGATTTGTCCGAAGCTCTGTTGGTTTTGCCTTTAGCACAACGTGGAGTTCCACACGTGCCATCCCTTCTCCTGCTTAATTCCTGCAATTGTCCCTTTCAAGAGCATTCCCATCAAAATTCTGGCATTCCAATCAGAAATCTGAGGCTCGTGTCTCAAACAGGCGGTAATGGTGCAGGATTTGCTCTCCATTTATTGCTCTGTTCAAAGTGACATTTCTCTGGCAGAGCTCTGTAGGCTGGGGAATCTATCTCCGCACAGAGCTAAATCCATCACTGCTGGCGAGTGTTAGACACAGACACACACACTGCCTGGCGAGTGTTAGACACACACACTGCCTGGTGAGTGTTAGACACACACACACTGCCTGGCGAGTGTTAGACACACACACTGCCTGGCGAGTGTTAGACACACACACACTGCCTGGCGAGTGATAGACACACACACTGCCTGGCGAGTGTTAGACACACACACACACACTGCCTGGCGAGTGTTAGACACAGACACACACACTGCCTGGCGAGTGTTAGACACACACACTGCCTGGCGAGTGATAGACACACACACTGCCTGGCGAGTGTTAGACACACACACTGCCTGGCGAGTGTTAGACACACACACTGCCTGGCGAGTGTTAGACACACACACTGCCTGGCGAGTGTTAGACACACACACTGCCTGGCGAGTGTTAGACACACACACTGCCTGGCGAGTGTTAGACACACACACTGCCTGGCGAGTGTTAGACACACACACTGCCTGGCGAGTGTTAGACACACACACTGCCTGGTGAGTGTTAGACACACACACTGCCTGGCGAGTGTTAGACACACACACTGCCTGGTGAGTGTTAGACACACACACTGCCTGGTGAGTGTTAGACACACACACACTGCCTGGCGAGTGTTAGACACACACACTGCCTGGCGAGTGTTAGACACACACACTGCCTGGCGAGTGTTAGACACACACACTGCCTGGCGAGTGTTAGACACACACACTGCCTGGTGAGTGTTAGACACACACACTGCCTGGTGAGTGTTAGACACACACACACTGCCTGGCGAGTGTTAGACACACACACTGCCTGGTGAGTGTTAGACACACACACTGCCTGGTGAGTGTTAGACACACACTCACTGCCTGGTGAGTGTTAGACACACACACTGCCTGGCGAGTGTTAGACACACACACTGCCTGGTGAGTGTTAGACACACACACTGCCTGGTGAGTGTTAGACACACACACACTGCCTGGCGAGTGTTAGACACACAAACTTCCTGGTGAGTGTTAGACACACACACTGCCTGGTGAGTGTTAGACACACACACTGCCTGGTGAGTGTTAGACACACACACTGCCTGGTGAGTGTTAGACACACACACACTGCCTGGCGAGTGTTAGACACACAAACTTCCTGGTGAGCATTAGACACACACACACTGCCTGGCGAGTGTTAGACACACACACACTGCCTGGTGAGTGTTAGACACACACACACTGCCTGGTGAGTGTTAGACACACACACTGCCTGGCGAATGTTAGACACACACACTGCCTGGCGAGTGTTAGACACACACACTGCCTGGCGAGTGTTAGACACACACACTGCCTGGTGAGTGTTAGACACACACACACTGCCTGGCGAGTGTTAGACACACACACTGCCTGGCGAGTGTTAGACACAGACACACAAACTGCCTGGCGAGTGTTAGACACACAAACTGCCTGGCGAGTGTTAGACACACACACTGCCTGGCGAGTGTTAGACACACACACTGCCTGGCGAGTGTTAGACACACACACTGCCTGGCGAGTGTTAGACACACACACTGCCTGGCGAGTGTTAGACACACACACTGCCTGGCGAGTGTTAGACACACACACTGCCTGGCGAATGTTAGACACACACACTGCCTGGTGAGTGTTAGACACACACACACTGCCTGGCGAGTGTTAGACACACAAACTGCCTGGCGAGTGTTAGACACACACACTGCCTGGTGAGTGTTAGACACACACACTGCCTGGCGAGTGTTAGACACACACATTGCCTGGCGAGTGTTAGACACACACACTGCCTGGCGAGTGTTAGACACACACACTGCCTGGCGAGTGTTAGACACAGACACACAAACTGCCTGGCGAGTGTTAGACACACACACTGCCTGGCGAGTGTTAGACACACACACTGCCTGGCGAGTGTTAGACACACACACTGCCTGGCGAGTGTTAGACACACACACTGCCTGGCGAGTGTTAGACACACACACTGCCTGGCGAGTGTTAGACACACACACTGCCTGGTGAGTGTTAGACACACACACTGCCTGGCCAGTGTTAGACACACACACACTGCCTGGCGAATGTTAGACACACACACTGCCTGGTGAGTGTTAGACACACACACACTGCCTGGTGAATGTTAGACACACACACTGCCTGGCGAGTGTTAGACACACACACTGCCTGGTGAGTGTTAGACACACACACACTGCCTGGTGAGTGTTAGACACACACACTGCCTGGCGAGTGTTAGACACACACACTGCCTGGTGAGTGTTAGACACACACACTGCCTGGTGAGTGTTAGACACACACACACTGCCTGGCGAGTGTTAGACACACAAACTTCCTGGTGAGTGTTAGACACACACACTGCCTGGTGAGTGTTAGACACACACACTGCCTGGTGAGTGTTAGACACACACACACTGCCTGGCGAGTGTTAGACACACAAACTTCCTGGTGAGCATTAGACACACACACACTGCCTGGCGAGTGTTAGACACACACACACTGCCTGGTGAGTGTTAGACACACACACACTGCCTGGTGAGTGTAAGACACACACACTGCCTGGCGAGTGTTAGACACACACACACTGCCTGGCGAGTGTTAGACACACAAACTGCCTGGCGAGTGTTAGACACACACACTGCCTGGTGAGCGTTAGACACACACACTGCCTGGCGAGTGTTAGACACACACATTGCCTGGCGAGTGTTAGACACACACACTGCCTGGCGAGTGTTAGACACACACACTGCCTGGTGAGTGTTAGACACACACACTGCCTGGTGAGTGTTAGACACACACACTGCCTGGCGAGTGTTAGACACACACACTGCCTGGCGAGTGTTAGACACACACACTGCCTGGCGAGTGTTAGACACACACACTGCCTGGCGAGTGTTAGACACACACACTGCCTGGCGAGTGTTAGACACACACACTGCCTGGCGAGTGTTAGACACACACACTGCCTGGCGAGTGTTAGACACAGACACACAAACTGCCTGGCGAGTGTTAGACACACACACTGCCTGGCGAGTGTTAGACACACACACTGCCTGGCGAGTGTTAGACACACACACTGCCTGGCGAGTGTTAGACACACACACTGCCTGGCGAGTGTTAGACACACACACTGCCTGGCGAGTGTTAGACACACACACTGCCTGGCGAGTGTTAGACACACACACTGCCTGGCGAATGTTAGACACACACACTGCCTGGTGAGTGTTAGACACACACACACTGCCTGGCGAGTGTTAGACACACAAACTGCCTGGCGAGTGTTAGACACACACACTGCCTGGCGAGTGTTAGACACACACTGCCTGGCGAGTGTTAGACACACACATTGCCTGGCGAGTGTTAGACACACACACTGCCTGGCGAGTGTTAGACACACACACTGCCTGGCGAGTGTTAGACACAGACACACAAACTGCCTGGCGAGTGTTAGACACACACACTGCCTGGCGAGTGTTAGACACACACACACTGCCTGGCGAATGTTAGACACACACACTGCCTGGTGAGTGTTAGACACACACACACTGCCTGGTGAGTGTTAGACACACACACTGCCTGGCGAGTGTTAGACACACACACTGCCTGGTGAGTGTTAGACACACACACACTGCCTGGTGAGTGTTAGACACACACACTGCCTGGCGAGTGTTAGACACACACACTGCCTGGTGAGTGTTAGACACACACACTGCCTGGTGAGTGTTAGACACACACACACTGCCTGGCGAGTGTTAGACACACACACTGCCTGGCGAGTGTTAGACACACACACTGCCTGGCGAGTGTTAGACACACACACTGCCTGGCGAGTGTTAGACACACACACTGCCTGGTGAGTGTTAGACACACACACTGCCTGGTGAGTGTTAGACACACACACACTGCCTGGCGAGTGTTAGACACACACACTGCCTGGTGAGTGTTAGACACACACACTGCCTGGTGAGTGTTAGACACACACTCACTGCCTGGTGAGTGTTAGACACACACACTGCCTGGCGAGTGTTAGACACACACACTGCCTGGTGAGTGTTAGACACACACACTGCCTGGTGAGTGTTAGACACACACACACTGCCTGGCGAGTGTTAGACACACAAACTTCCTGGTGAGTGTTAGACACACACACTGCCTGGTGAGTGTTAGACACACACACTGCCTGGTGAGTGTTAGACACACACACTGCCTGGTGAGTGTTAGACACACACACACTGCCTGGCGAGTGTTAGACACACAAACTTCCTGGTGAGCATTAGACACACACACACTGCCTGGCGAGTGTTAGACACACACACACTGCCTGGTGAGTGTTAGACACACACACACTGCCTGGTGAGTGTTAGACACACACACTGCCTGGCGAATGTTAGACACACACACTGCCTGGCGAGTGTTAGACACACACACTGCCTGGCGAGTGTTAGACACACACACTGCCTGGTGAGTGTTAGACACACACACACTGCCTGGCGAGTGTTAGACACACACACTGCCTGGCGAGTGTTAGACACAGACACACAAACTGCCTGGCGAGTGTTAGACACACAAACTGCCTGGCGAGTGTTAGACACACACACTGCCTGGCGAGTGTTAGACACACACACTGCCTGGCGAGTGTTAGACACACACACTGCCTGGCGAGTGTTAGACACACACACTGCCTGGCGAGTGTTAGACACACACACTGCCTGGCGAGTGTTAGACACACACACTGCCTGGCGAATGTTAGACACACACACTGCCTGGTGAGTGTTAGACACACACACACTGCCTGGCGAGTGTTAGACACACAAACTTCCTGGTGAGTGTTAGACACACACACTGCCTGGTGAGTGTTAGACACACACACTGCCTGGTGAGTGTTAGACACACACACACTGCCTGGCGAGTGTTAGACACACAAACCTCCTGGTGAGCATTAGACACACACACACTGCCTGGCGAGTGTTAGACACACACACACTGCCTGGTGAGTGTTAGACACACACACACTGCCTGGTGAGTGTTAGACACACACACTGCCTGGCGAGTGTTAGACACACACACACTGCCTGGCGAGTGTTAGACACACAAACTGCCTGGCGAGTGTTAGACACACACACTGCCTGGTGAGTGTTAGACACACACACTGCCTGGCGAGTGTTAGACACACACATTGCCTGGCGAGTGTTAGACACACACACTGCCTGGCGATTGTTAGACACACACACTGCCTGGTGAGTGTTAGACACACACACTGCCTGGTGAGTGTTAGACACACACACTGCCTGGCGAGTGTTAGACACACACACTGCCTCGTGAGTGTTAGACACACACACTGCCTGGCCAGTGTTAGACACACACACACTGCCTGGCGAATGTTTGCACACACACACTGTCTGGCGAGTGTTAGACAGACCCACACTGCCTGGCGAGTGTTAGACAGACCCACACTGCCTGGCGAGTGTTAGACACACACACTGCCTGGCGAGTGTTAGACAGACCCACACTGCCTGGCGAGTGTTAGACAGTCCCACACTGCCTGGCGAGTGTTAGAGAGACACACACTGCCTGGCGAGTGTTAGACAAACACACGCCTGGTGAGTGTTAGACACACACACTGCCTGGTGAGTGTTAGACACACACACTGCCTGGCGAGTGTTAGACAGACCCACACTGCCTGGTGAGTGTTAGACAGTCCCTCACTGCCTGGTGAGTGTTAGACACACACACTGCCTGGCGAGTGTTAAGCACACACACTGCCTGGCGAGTGTTAGACAAACACACGCCTGGTGAGTGTTAGACACACACACTGCCTGGCGAGTATTAGACACACACACTGCCTGGTGAGTGTTTGCACACACACACTGTCTGGCCAGTGTTAGAAACACACACAAACTGCCTGGCGAATGTTTGCACACACACACTGCCTGGCGAGTGTTAGACAGACCCACACTGCCTGGCGAGTGTTAGACAGACTCACACTGCCTGGCGAGTGTTAGACACACACACTGCCTGGTGAGTGTTAGACAGACCCACACTGCCTGGCGAGTGTTAGACAGTCCCACACTGCCTGGCGAGTGTTAGAGAGACACACACTGCCTGGCGAGTGTTAAGCAAACACACTGCCTGGTGAGTGTTAGACACACACACTGCCTGGCGAGTGTTAGACAGACCCACACCGCCTGGCGAGTGTTTGACAGTCCCACACTGCCTGGCGAGTGTTAGAGAGACACACACTGCCTGGCGAGTGTTAAGCACACACACTGCCTGGCGAGTGTTAGACACACACACACACTGCCTGGTGAGTGTTAGACACACACACTGCCTGGCGAGTGTTAGACAAACACACTGCCTGGCGAGTGTTAGACACACACACTGCCTGTCGAGTGTTAGACACACACACTGCCTGGCGAGTGTTAGACAAACACAATGCCTGGTGAGTGTTAGACACACCAACTGCCTGGCGAGTGCAAGACACACACACTGCCTGGCGAGTGTTAGACACACACACTGCCTGGCGAGTGTTAGACACACACAATGCCTGGCGAGTGTTAGACACACAAACTGCCTGGCGAGTGCAAGACACACACACTGCC
The DNA here is from genome assembly GCF_964194155.1 of Cetorhinus maximus. NCBI lineage: Eukaryota > Metazoa > Chordata > Chondrichthyes > Lamniformes > Cetorhinidae > Cetorhinus > Cetorhinus maximus. The sequence continues at coordinate 8,736 of NW_027598879.1, forward strand.
TGGCGAGTGTTAGACACACAAACTGCCTGGCGAGTGTTAGACACACACAATGCCTGGCGAGTGTTAGACAAACACACTGCCTGGCGAGTGTTAGACACACACACTGCCTGGCGAGTGTTAGACACACACACTGCCTGGCGAGTGTTAGACACACACAATGCCTGGCGAGTGTTAGACACACACACTGCCTGGCGAGTGTTAGACACACAAACTGCCTGGCGAGTGTTAGACACACACTCACTGCCTGCTAAGTGTTAGACACACACACTGCCTGGCGAGTGTTAGACACACACACTGCCTGGTGAGTGTTAGACACACACACTGCCTGGTGAGTGTTAGACACACACACACTGCCTGGCGAGTGTTAGACACACAAACTTCCTGGTGAGTGTTAGACACACACACTGCCTGGTGAGTGTTAGACACACACACTGCCTGGTGAGTGTTAGACACACACACTGCCTGGTGAGTGTTAGACACACACACACTGCCTGGCGAGTGTTAGACACACAAACTTCCTGGTGAGCATTAGACACACACACACTGCCTGGCGAGTGTTAGACACACACACACTGCCTGGTGAGTGTTAGACACACACACACTGCCTGGTGAGTGTTAGACACACACACTGCCTGGCGAGTGTTAGACACACACACTGCCTGGCGAGTGTTAGACACACACACTGCCTGCCGAGTGTTAGACACACACACTGCTTGGTGAGTGTTAGACACACACACTGCCTGGTGAGTGTTAGACACACACACTGCCTGGCGAGTGTTAGACACACACACTGCCTGGTGAGTGTTAGACACACACACTGCCTGGCCAGTGTTAGACACACACACACTGCCTGGCGAATGTTTGCGCACACACACTGTCTGGCGAGTGTTAGACAGACCCACACTGCCTGGTGAGTGTTAGACACACACACTGCCTGGCGAGTGTTAGACACACACACTGCCTGGCGAGTGTTAGACACACACACTGCCTGGTGAGTGTTAGACACACACACTGCCTGGTGAGTGTTAGACACACACACACTGCCTGGCGAGTGTTAGACACACACACTGCCTGGTGAGTGTTAGACACACACACACTGCCTGGCGAGTGTTAGACACACACACTGCCTGGCGAGTGTTAGACACACACACTGCCTGGCGAGTGTTAGACACACACACTGCCTGGTGAGTGTTAGACACACACACACTGCCTGGCGAGTGTTAGACACACAAACTTCCTGGTGAGTGTTAGACACACACACTGCCTGGTGAGTGTTAGACACACACACTGCCTGGTGAGTGTTAGACACACACACACTGCCTGGCGAGTGTTAGACACACAAACTTCCTGGTGAGCATTAGACACACACACACTGCCTGGCGAGTGTTAGACACACACACACTGCCTGGTGAGTGTTAGACACACACACTGCCTGGCGAGTGTTAGACACACACACTGCCTGGCGAGTGTTAGACACACACACTGCCTGGCGAGTGTTAGACACACACACTGCCTGGCGAGTGTTAGACACACACACTGCCTGGCGAGTGTTAGACACACACACTGCCTGGCGAGTGTTAGACACACACACTGCCTGGCGAGTGTTAGACACAGACACACAAACTGCCTGGCGAGTGTTAGACACACACACTGCCTGGCGAGTGTTAGACACACACACTGCCTGGCGAGTGTTAGACACACACACTGCCTGGCGAGTGTTAGACACACACACTGCCTGGCGAGTGTTAGACACACACACTGCCTGGCGAGTGTTAGACACACACACTGCCTGGCGAGTGTTAGACACACACACTGCCTGGCGAATGTTAGACACACACACTGCCTGGTGAGTGTTAGACACACACACACTGCCTGGCGAGTGTTAGACACACAAACTGCCTGGCGAGTGTTAGACACACACACTGCCTGGCGAGTGTTAGACACACACACTGCCTGGCGAGTGTTAGACACACACATTGCCTGGCGAGTGTTAGACACACACACTGCCTGGCGAGTGTTAGACACACACACTGCCTGGCGAGTGTTAGACACAGACACACAAACTGCCTGGCGAGTGTTAGACACACACACTGCCTGGCGAGTGTTAGACACACACACACTGCCTGGCGAATGTTAGACACACACACTGCCTGGTGAGTGTTAGACACACACACACTGCCTGGTGAGTGTTAGACACACACACTGCCTGGCGAGTGTTAGACACACACACTGCCTGGTGAGTGTTAGACACACACACACTGCCTGGTGAGTGTTAGACACACACACTGCCTGGCGAGTGTTAGACACACACACTGCCTGGTGAGTGTTAGACACACACACTGCCTGGTGAGTGTTAGACACACACACACTGCCTGGCGAGTGTTAGACACACACACTGCCTGGCGAGTGTTAGACACAGACACACAAACTGCCTGGCGAGTGTTAGACACACAAACTGCCTGGCGAGTGTTAGACACACACACTGCCTGGCGAGTGTTAGACACACACACTGCCTGGCGAGTGTTAGACACACACACTGCCTGACGAGTGTTAGACACACACACTGCCTGGCGAGTGTTAGACACACACACTGCCTGGCGAGTGTTAGACACACACACTGCCTGGCGAATGTTAGACACACACACTGCCTGGTGAGTGTTAGACACACACACACTGCCTGGCGAGTGTTAGACACACAAACTGCCTGGCGAGTGTTAGACACACACACTGCCTGGTGAGTGTTAGACACACACACTGCCTGGCGAGTGTTAGACACACACATTGCCTGGCGAGTGTTAGACACACACACTGCCTGGCGAGTGTTAGACACACACACTGCCTGGCGAGTGTTAGACACAGACACACAAACTGCCTGGCGAGTGTTAGACACACACACTGCCTGGCGAGTGTTAGACACACACACTGCCTGGCGAGTGTTAGACAAACACACTGCCTGGCGAGTGTTAGACACACACACTGCCTGGCGAGTGTTAGACACACACACTGCCTGGCGAGTGTTAGACACACACACTGCCTGGTGAGTGTTAGACACACACACTGCCTGGCCAGTGTTAGACACACACACACTGCCTGGCGAATGTTAGACACACACACTGCCTGGTGAGTGTTAGACACACACACACTGCCTGGTGAATGTTAGACACACACACTGCCTGGCGAGTGTTAGACACACACACTGCCTGGTGAGTGCTAGACACACACACACTGCCTGGTGAGTGTTAGACACACACACTGCCTGGCGAGTGTTAGACACACACACTGCCTGGTGAGTGTTAGACACACACACTGCCTGGTGAGTGTTAGACACACACACACTGCCTGGCGAGTGTTAGACACACAAACTTCCTGGTGAGTGTTAGACACACACACTGCCTGGTGAGTGTTAGACACACACACTGCCTGGTGAGTGTTAGACACACACACACTGCCTGGCGAGTGTTAGACACACAAACTTCCTGGTGAGCATTAGACACACACACACTGCCTGGCGAGTGTTAGACACACACACACTGCCTGGTGAGTGTTAGACACACACACACTGCCTGGTGAGTGTTAGACACACACACTGCCTGGCGAGTGTTAGACACACACACACTGCCTGGCGAGTGTTAGACACACAAACTGCCTGGCGAGTGTTAGACACACACACTGCCTGGTGAGCGTTAGACACACACACTGCCTGGCGAGTGTTAGACACACACATTGCCTGGCGAGTGTTAGACACACACACTGCCTGGCGAGTGTTAGACACACACACTGCCTGGTGAGTGTTAGACACACACACTGCCTGGTGAGTGTTAGACACACACACTGCCTGGCGAGTGTTAGACACACACACTGCCTGGTGAGTGTTAGACACACACACTGCCTGGCCAGTGTTAGACACACACACACTGCCTGGCGAATGTTTGCACACACACACTGTCTGGCGAGTGTTAGACAGACCCACACTGCCTGGTGAGTGTTAGTCACACACACTGCCTGGCGAGTGTTAGACACACAAACTGCCTGGCGAGTGTTAGACACACACACTGCCTGGCGAGTGTTAGACACACACACTGCCTGGCGAGTGTTAGACACACACACTGCCTGGCGAGTGTTAGACACACAAACTGCCTGGCGAGTGTTAGACACACACACTGCCTGGCGAGTGTTAGACACACAAACTGCCTGGCGAGTGTTAGACACACACACTGCCTGGCGAGTGTTAGACACACAAACTGCCTGGCGAGTGTTAGACACACACACTGCCTGGCGAGTGTTAGACACACAAACTGCCTGGCGAGTGTTAGACACACACGCTGCCTGGCGAGTGTTAGACACACACACTGCCTGGCGAGTGTTAGACACACACACTGCCTGGCGAGTGTTAGACACACACACTGCCTGGCGAGTGTTAGACAAACACACTGCCTGGCGAGTGTTAGACACACACACTGCCTGGCGAGTGTTAGACACACACACACTGCCTGGCGAATGTTAGACACACACACTGCCTGGTGAGTGTTAGACACCCACACACTGCCTGGTGAGTGTTAGACACACACACTGCCTGGCGAGTGTTAGACACACACACTGCCTGGTGAGTGTTAGACACACACACACTGCCTGGTGAGTGTTAGACACACACACACACACTGCCTGGCGAGTGTTAGACACAGACACACACACTGCCTGGCGAGTGTTAGACACACACACTGCCTGGCGAGTGATAGACACACACACTGCCTGGCGAGTGTTAGACACACACACTGCCTGGCGAGTGTTAGACACACACACTGCCTGGTGAGTGTTAGACACACACACTGCCTGGCGAGTGTTAGACACACACACTGCCTGGCGAGTGTTAGACACACACACTGCCTGGCGAGTGTTAGACACACACACTGCCTGGCGAGTGTTAGACACACACACTGCCTGGCGAGTGTTAGACACACACACTGCCTGGTGAGTGTTAGACACACACACTGCCTGGCGAGTGTTAGACACACACACTGCCTGGTGAGTGTTAGACACACACACTGCCTGGTGAGTGTTAGACACACACACACTGCCTGGCGAGTGTTAGACACACACACTGCCTGGCGAGTGTTAGACACACACACTGCCTGGCGAGTGTTAGACACACACACTGCCTGTCGAGTGTTAGACACACACACTGCCTGGTGAGTGTTAGACACACACACTGCCTGGTGAGTGTTAGACACACACACACTGCCTGGCGAGTGTTAGACACACACACTGCCTGGTGAGTGTTAGACACACACACTGCCTGGTGAGTGTTAGACACACACTCACTGCCTGGTGAGTGTTAGACACACACACTGCCTGGCGAGTGTTAGACACACACACTGCCTGGTGAGTGTTAGACACACACACTGCCTGGTGAGTGTTAGACACACACACACTGCCTGGCGAGTGTTAGACACACAAACTTCCTGGTGAGTGTTAGACACACACACTGCCTGGTGAGTGTTAGACACACACACTGCCTGGTGAGTGTTAGACACACACACTGCCTGGTGAGTGTTAGACACACACACACTGCCTGGCGAGTGTTAGACACACAAACTTCCTGGTGAGCATTAGACACACACACACTGCCTGGCGAGTGTTAGACACACACACACTGCCTGGTGAGTGTTAGACACACACACACTGCCTGGTGAGTGTTAGACACACACACTGCCTGGCGAATGTTAGACACACACACTGCCTGGCGAGTGTTAGACACACACACTGCCTGGCGAGTGTTAGACACACACACTGCCTGGTGAGTGTTAGACACACACACACTGCCTGGCGAGTGTTAGACACACACACTGCCTGGCGAGTGTTAGACACAGACACACAAACTGCCTGGCGAGTGTTAGACACACAAACTGCCTGGCGAGTGTTAGACACACACACTGCCTGGCGAGTGTTAGACACACACACTGCCTGGCGAGTGTTAGACACACACACTGCCTGGCGAGTGTTAGACACACACACTGCCTGGCGAGTGTTAGACACACACACTGCCTGGCGAGTGTTAGACACACACACTGCCTGGCGAATGTTAGACACACACACTGCCTGGTGAGTGTTAGACACACACACACTGCCTGGCGAGTGTTAGACACACAAACTGCCTGGCGAGTGTTAGACACACACACTGCCTGGTGAGTGTTAGACACACACACTGCCTGGCGAGTGTTAGACACACACATTGCCTGGCGAGTGTTAGACACACACACTGCCTGGCGAGTGTTAGACACACACACTGCCTGGCGAGTGTTAGACACAGACACACAAACTGCCTGGCGAGTGTTAGACACACACACTGCCTGGCGAGTGTTAGACACACACACTGCCTGGCGAGTGTTAGACACACACACTGCCTGGCGAGTGTTAGACACACACACTGCCTGGCGAGTGTTAGACACACACACTGCCTGGCGAGTGTTAGACACACACACTGCCTGGTGAGTGTTAGACACACACACTGCCTGGCCAGTGTTAGACACACACACACTGCCTGGCGAATGTTAGACACACACACTGCCTGGTGAGTGTTAGACACACACACACTGCCTGGTGAATGTTAGACACACACACTGCCTGGCGAGTGTTAGACACACACACTGCCTGGTGAGTGTTAGACACACACACACTGCCTGGTGAGTGTTAGACACACACACTGCCTGGCGAGTGTTAGACACACACACTGCCTGGTGAGTGTTAGACACACACACTGCCTGGTGAGTGTTAGACACACACACACTGCCTGGCGAGTGTTAGACACACAAACTTCCTGGTGAGTGTTAGACACACACACTGCCTGGTGAGTGTTAGACACACACACTGCCTGGTGAGTGTTAGACACACACACACTGCCTGGCGAGTGTTAGACACACAAACTTCCTGGTGAGCATTAGACACACACACACTGCCTGGCGAGTGTTAGACACACACACACTGCCTGGTGAGTGTTAGACACACACACACTGCCTGGTGAGTGTAAGACACACACACTGCCTGGCGAGTGTTAGACACACACACACTGCCTGGCGAGTGTTAGACACACAAATTGCCTGGCGAGTGTTAGACACACACACTGCCTGGTGAGCGTTAGACACACACACTGCCTGGCGAGTGTTAGACACACACATTGCCTGGCGAGTGTTAGACACACACACTGCCTGGCGAGTGTTAGACACACACACTGCCTGGTGAGTGTTAGACACACACACTGCCTGGTGAGTGTTAGACACACACACTGCCTGGCGAGTGTTAGACACACACACTGCCTGGCGAGTGTTAGACACACACACTGCCTGGCGAGTGTTAGACACACACACTGCCTGGCGAGTGTTAGACACACACACTGCCTGGCGAGTGTTAGACACACACACTGCCTGGCGAGTGTTAGACACACACACTGCCTGGCGAGTGTTAGACACAGACACACAAACTGCCTGGCGAGTGTTAGACACACACACTGCCTGGCGAGTGTTAGACACACACACTGCCTGGCGAGTGTTAGACACACACACTGCCTGGCGAGTGTTAGACACACACACTGCCTGGCGAGTGTTAGACACACACACTGCCTGGCGAGTGTTAGACACACACACTGCCTGGCGAGTGTTAGACACACACACTGCCTGGCGAATGTTAGACACACACACTGCCTGGTGAGTGTTAGACACACACACACTGCCTGGCGAGTGTTAGACACACAAACTGCCTGGCGAGTGTTAGACACACACACTGCCTGGCGAGTGTTAGACACACACACTGCCTGGCGAGTGTTAGACACACACATTGCCTGGCGAGTGTTAGACACACACACTGCCTGGCGAGTGTTAGACACACACACTGCCTGGCGAGTGTTAGACACAGACACACAAACTGCCTGGCGAGTGTTAGACACACACACTGCCTGGCGAGTGTTAGACACACACACACTGCCTGGCGAATGTTAGACACACACACTGCCTGGTGAGTGTTAGACACACACACACTGCCTGGTGAGTGTTAGACACACACACTGCCTGGCGAGTGTTAGACACACACACTGCCTGGTGAGTGTTAGACACACACACACTGCCTGGTGAGTGTTAGACACACACACTGCCTGGCGAGTGTTAGACACACACACTGCCTGGTGAGTGTTAGACACACACACTGCCTGGTGAGTGTTAGACACACACACACTGCCTCGCGAGTGTTAGACACACACACTGCCTGGCGAGTGTTAGACACAGACACACAAACTGCCTGGCGAGTGTTAGACACACAAACTGCCTGGCGAGTGTTAGACACACACACTGCCTGGCGAGTGTTAGACACACACACTGCCTGGCGAGTGTTAGACACACACACTGCCTGGCGAGTGTTAGACACACACACTGCCTGGCGAGTGTTAGACACACACACTGCCTGGCGAGTGTTAGACACACACACTGCCTGGCGAATGTTAGACACACACACTGCCTGGTGAGTGTTAGACACACACACACTGCCTGGCGAGTGTTAGACACACAAACTGCCTGGCGAGTGTTAGACACACACACTGCCTGGTGAGTGTTAGACACACACACCGCCTGGCGAGTGTTAGACACACACATTGCCTGGCGAGTGTTAGACACACACACTGCCTGGCGAGTGTTAGACACACACACTGCCTGGCGAGTGTTAGACACAGACACACAAACTGCCTGGCGAGTGTTAGACACACACACTGCCTGGCGAGTGTTAGACACACACACTGCCTGGCGAGTGTTAGACACACACACTGCCTGGCGAGTGTTAGACACACACACTGCCTGGCGAGTGTTAGACACACACACTGCCTGGCGAGTGTTAGACACACACATTGCCTGGTGAGTGTTAGACACACACACTGCCTGGCCAGTGTTAGACACACACACACTGCCTGGCGAATGTTAGACACACACACTGCCTGGTGAGTGTTAGACACACACACACTGCCTGGTGAATGTTAGACACACACACTGCCTGGCGAGTGTTAGACACACACACTGCCTGGTGAGTGTTAGACACACACACACTGCCTGGTGAGTGTTAGACACACACACTGCCTGGCGAGTGTTAGACACACACACTGCCTGGTGAGTGTTAGACACACACACTGCCTGGTGAGTGTTAGACACACACACAGTGCCTGGCGAGTGTTAGACACACAAACTTCCTGGTGAGTGTTAGACACACACACTGCCTGGTGAGTGTTAGACACACACACTGCCTGGTGAGTGTTAGACACACACACACTGCCTGGCGAGTGTTAGACACACAAACTTCCTGGTGAGCATTAGACACACACACACTGCCTGGCGAGTGTTAGACAGACACACACTGCCTGGTGAGTGTTAGACACACACACACTGCCTGGTGAGTGTTAGACACACACACTGCCTGGCGAGTGTTAGACACACACACACTGCCTGGCGAGTGTTAGACACACAAACTGCCTGGCGAGTGTTAGACACACACACTGCCTGGTGAGCGTTAGACACACACACTGCCTGGCGAGTGTTAGACACACACATTGCCTGGCGAGTGTTAGACACACACACTGCCTGCCGAGTGTTAGACACACACACTGCCTTGTGAGTGTTAGACACACACACTGCCTGGTGAGTGTTAGACACACACACTGCCTGGCGAGTGTTAGACACACACACTGCCTGGTGAGTGTTAGACACACACACTGCCTGGCCAGTGTTAGACACACACACACTGCCTGGCGAATGTTTGCACACACACACTGTCTGGCGAGTGTTAGACAGACCCACACTGCCTGGTGAGTGTTAGTCACACACACTGCCTGGCGAGTGTTAGACACACACACTGCCTGGCGAGTGTTAGACACACACACTGCCTGGTGAGTGTTAGACACACACACTGCCTGGTGAGTGTTAGACACACACACACTGCCTGGCGAGTGTTAGACACACACACTGCCTGGTGAGTGTTAGACACACACACACTGCCTGGCGAGTGTTAGACACACACACTGCCTGGCGAGTGTTAGACACACACACTGCCTGGCGAGTGTTAGACACACACACTGCCTGGTGAGTGTTAGACACACACACACTGCCTGGCGAGTGTTAGACACACAAACTTCCTGGTGAGTGTTAGACACACACACTGCCTGGTGAGTGTTAGACACACACACTGCCTGGTGAGTGTTAGACACACACACACTGCCTGGCGAGTGTTAGACACACAAACCTCCTGGTGAGCATTAGACACACACACACTGCCTGGCGAGTGTTAGACACACACACACTGCCTGGTGAGTGTTAGACACACACACACTGCCTGGTGAGTGTTAGACACACACACTGCCTGGCGAGTGTTAGACACACACACACTGCCTGGCGAGTGTTAGACACACAAACTGCCTGGCGAGTGTTAGACACACACACTGCCTGGTGAGTGTTAGACACACACACTGCCTGGCGAGTGTTAGACACACACATTGCCTGGCGAGTGTTAGACACACACACTGCCTGGCGATTGTTAGACACACACACTGCCTGGTGAGTGTTAGACACACACACTGCCTGGTGAGTGTTAGACACACACACTGCCTGGCGAGTGTTAGACACACACACTGCCTCGTGAGTGTTAGACACACACACTGCCTGGCCAGTGTTAGACACACACACACTGCCTGGCGAATGTTTGCACACACACACTGTCTGGCGAGTGTTAGACAGACCCACACTGCCTGGCGAGTGTTAGACAGACCCACACTGCCTGGCGAGTGTTAGACACACACACTGCCTGGCGAGTGTTAGACAGACCCACACTGCCTGGCGAGTGTTAGACAGTCCCACACTGCCTGGCGAGTGTTAGAGAGACACACACTGCCTGGCGAGTGTTAGACAAACACACGCCTGGTGAGTGTTAGACACACACACTGCCTGGTGAGTGTTAGACACACACACTGCCTGGCGAGTGTTAGACAGACCCACACTGCCTGGTGAGTGTTAGACAGTCCCTCACTGCCTGGTGAGTGTTAGACACACACACTGCCTGGCGAGTGTTAAGCACACACACTGCCTGGCGAGTGTTAGACAAACACACGCCTGGTGAGTGTTAGACACACACACTGCCTGGCGAGTATTAGACACACACACTGCCTGGTGAGTGTTTGCACACACACACTGTCTGGCCAGTGTTAGAAACACACACAAACTGCCTGGCGAATGTTTGCACACACACACTGCCTGGCGAGTGTTAGACAGACCAACACTGCCTGGCGAGTGTTAGACAGACTCACACTGCCTGGCGAGTGTTAGACACACACACTGCCTGGTGAGTGTTAGACAGACCCACACTGCCTGGCGAGTGTTAGACAGTCCCACACTGCCTGGCGAGTGTTAGAGAGACACACACTGCCTGGCGAGTGTTAAGCAAACACACTGCCTGGTGAGTGTTAGACACACACACTGCCTGGCGAGTGTTAGACAGACCCACACCGCCTGGCGAGTGTTTGACAGTCCCACACTGCCTGGCGAGTGTTAGAGAGACACACACTGCCTGGCGAGTGTTAAGCACACACACTGCCTGGCGAGTGTTAGACACACACACACACTGCCTGGTGAGTGTTAGACACACACACTGCCTGGCGAGTGTTAGACAAACACACTGCCTGGCGAGTGTTAGACACACACACTGCCTGTCGAGTGTTAGACACACACACTGCCTGGCGAGTGTTAGACAAACACAATGCCTGGTGAGTGTTAGACACACCAACTGCCTGGCGAGTGCAAGACACACACACTGCCTGGCGAGTGTTAGACACACACACTGCCTGGCGAGTGTTAGACACACACAATGCCTGGCGAGTGTTAGACACACAAACTGCCTGGCGAGTGCAAGACACACACACTGCCTGGCGAGTGTTAGACACACAAACTGCCTGGCGAGTGTTAGACACACACAATGCCTGGCGAGTGTTAGACAAACACACTGCCTGGCGAGTGTTAGACACACACACTGCCTGGCGAGTGTTAGACACACACACTGCCTGGCGAGTGTTAGACACACACACTGACTGGCGAGTGTTAGACACACACACTGCCTGGCGAGTGTTAGACACACAAACTGCCTGGCGAGTGTTAGACACACACTCACTGCCTGCTAAGTGTTAGACACACACACTGCCTGGCGAGTGTTAGACACACACACTGCCTGGTGAGTGTTAGACACACACACTGCCTGGTGAGTGTTAGACACACACACACTGCCTGGCGAGTGTTAGACACACAAACTTCCTGGTGAGTGTTAGACACACACACTGCCTGGTGAGTGTTAGACACACACACTGCCTGGTGAGTGTTAGACACACACACTGCCTGGTGAGTGTTAGACACACACACACTGCCTGGCGAGTGTTAGACACACAAACTTCCTGGTGAGCATTAGACACACACACACTGCCTGGCGAGTGTTAGACACACACACACTGCCTGGTGAGTGTTAGACACACACACACTGCCTGGTGAGTGTTAGACACACACACTGCCTGGCGAGTGTTAGACACACACACTGCCTGGCGAGTGTTAGACACACACACTGCCTGCCGAGTGTTAGACACACACACTGCTTGGTGAGTGTTAGACACACACACTGCCTGGTGAGTGTTAGACACACACACTGCCTGGCGAGTGTTAGACACACACACTGCCTGGTGAGTGTTAGACACACACACTGCCTGGCCAGTGTTAGACACACACACACTGCCTGGCGAATGTTTGCGCACACACACTGTCTGGCGAGTGTTAGACAGACCCACACTGCCTGGTGAGTGTTAGACACACACACTGCCTGGCGAGTGTTAGACACACACACTGCCTGGCGAGTGTTAGACACACACACTGCCTGGTGAGTGTTAGACACACACACTGCCTGGTGAGTGTAAGACACACACACACTGCCTGGCGAGTGTTAGACACACACACTGCCTGGTGAGTGTTAGACACACACACACTGCCTGGCGAGTGTTAGACACACACACTGCCTGGCGAGTGTTAGACACACACACTGCCTGGCGAGTGTTAGACACACACACTGCCTGGTGAGTGTTAGACACACACACACTGCCTGGCGAGTGTTAGACACACAAACTTCCTGGTGAGTGTTAGACACACACACTGCCTGGTGAGTGTTAGACACACACACTGCCTGGTGAGTGTTAGACACACACACACTGCCTGGCGAGTGTTAGACACACAAACTTCCTGGTGAGCATTAGACACACACACACTGCCTGGCGAGTGTTAGACACACACACACTGCCTGGTGAGTGTTAGACACACACACTGCCTGGCGAGTGTTAGACACACACACTGCCTGGCGAGTGTTAGACACACACACTGCCTGGCGAGTGTTAGACACACACACTGCCTGGCGAGTGTTAGACACACACACTGCCTGGCGAGTGTTAGACACACACACTGCCTGGCGAGTGTTAGACACACACACTGCCTGGCGAGTGTTAGACACAGACACACAAACTGCCTGGCGAGTGTTAGACACACACACTGCCTGGCGAGTGTTAGACACACACACTGCCTGGCGAGTGTTAGACACACACACTGCCTGGCGAGTGTTAGACACACACACTGCCTGGCGAGTGTTAGACACACACACTGCCTGGCGAGTGTTAGACACACACACTGCCTGGCGAGTGTTAGACACACACACTGCCTGGCGAATGTTAGACACACACACTGCCTGGTGAGTGTTAGACACACACACACTGCCTGGCGAGTGTTAGACACACAAACTGCCTGGCGAGTGTTAGACACACACACTGCCTGGCGAGTGTTAGACACACACACTGCCTGGCGAGTGTTAGACACACACATTGCCTGGCGAGTGTTAGACACACACACTGCCTGGCGAGTGTTAGACACACACACTGCCTGGCGAGTGTTAGACACAGACACACAAACTGCCTGGCGAGTGTTAGACACACACACTGCCTGGCGAGTGTTAGACACACACACACTGCCTGGCGAATGTTAGACACACACACTGCCTGGTGAGTGTTAGACACACACACACTGCCTGGTGAGTGTTAGACACACACACTGCCTGGCGAGTGTTAGACACACACACTGCCTGGTGAGTGTTAGACACACACACACTGCCTGGTGAGTGTTAGACACACACACTGCCTGGCGAGTGTTAGACACACACACTGCCTGGTGAGTGTTAGACACACACACTGCCTGGTGAGTGTTAGACACACACACACTGCCTGGCGAGTGTTAGACACACACACTGCCTGGCGAGTGTTAGACACAGACACACAAACTGCCTGGCGAGTGTTAGACACACAAACTGCCTGGCGAGTGTTAGACACACACACTGCCTGGCGAGTGTTAGACACACACACTGCCTGGCGAGTGTTAGACACACACACTGCCTGACGAGTGTTAGACACACACACTGCCTGGCGAGTGTTAGACACACACACTGCCTGGCGAGTGTTAGACACACACACTGCCTGGCGAATGTTAGACACACACACTGCCTGGTGAGTGTTAGACACACACACACTGCCTGGCGAGTGTTAGACACACAAACTGCCTGGCGAGTGTTAGACACACACACTGCCTGGTGAGTGTTAGACACACACACTGCCTGGCGAGTGTTAGACACACACATTGCCTGGCGAGTGTTAGACACACACACTGCCTGGCGAGTGTTAGACACACACACTGCCTGGCGAGTGTTAGACACAGACACACAAACTGCCTGGCGAGTGTTAGACACACACACTGCCTGGCGAGTGTTAGACACACACACTGCCTGGCGAGTGTTAGACACACACACTGCCTGGCGAGTGTTAGACACACACACTGCCTGGCGAGTGTTAGACACACACACTGCCTGGCGAGTGTTAGACACACACACTGCCTGGTGAGTGTTAGACACACACACTGCCTGGCCAGTGTTAGACACACACACACTGCCTGGCGAATGTTAGACACACACACTGCCTGGTGAGTGTTAGACACACACACACTGCCTGGTGAATGTTAGACACACACACTGCCTGGCGAGTGTTAGACACACACACTGCCTGGTGAGTGTTAGACACACACACACTGCCTGGTGAGTGTTAGACACACACACTGCCTGGCGAGTGTTAGACACACACACTGCCTGGTGAGTGTTAGACACACACACTGCCTGGTGAGTGTTAGACACACACACACTGCCTGGCGAGTGTTAGACACACAAACTTCCTGGTGAGTGTTAGACACACACACTGCCTGGTGAGTGTTAGACACACACACTGCCTGGTGAGTGTTAGACACACACACACTGCCTGGCGAGTGTTAGACACACAAACTTCCTGGTGAGCATTAGACACACACACACTGCCTGGCGAGTGTTAGACACACACACACTGCCTGGTGAGTGTTAGACACACACACACTGCCTGGTGAGTGTTAGACACACACACTGCCTGGCGAGTGTTAGACACACACACACTGCCTGGCGAGTGTTAGACACACAAACTGCCTGGCGAGTGTTAGACACACACACTGCCTGGTGAGCGTTAGACACACACACTGCCTGGCGAGTGTTAGACACACACATTGCCTGGCGAGTGTTAGACACACACACTGCCTGGCGAGTGTTAGACACACACACTGCCTGGTGAGTGTTAGACACACACACTGCCTGGTGAGTGTTAGACACACACACTGCCTGGCGAGTGTTAGACACACACACTGCCTGGTGAGTGTTAGACACACACACTGCCTGGCCAGTGTTAGACACACACACACTGCCTGGCGAATGTTTGCACACACACACTGTCTGGCGAGTGTTAGACAGACCCACACTGCCTGGTGAGTGTTAGTCACACACACTGCCTGGCGAGTGTTAGACACACAAACTGCCTGGCGAGTGTTAGACACACACACTGCCTGGCGAGTGTTAGACACACACACTGCCTGGCGAGTGTTAGACACACACACTGCCTGGCGAGTGTTAGACACACAAACTGCCTGGCGAGTGTTAGACACACACACTGCCTGGCGAGTGTTAGACACACAAACTGCCTGGCGAGTGTTAGACACACACACTGCCTGGCGAGTGTTAGACACACAAACTGCCTGGCGAGTGTTAGACACACACACTGCCTGGCGAGTGTTAGACACACAAACTGCCTGGCGAGTGTTAGACACACACGCTGCCTGGCGAGTGTTAGACACACACACTGCCTGGCGAGTGTTAGACACACACACTGCCTGGCGAGTGTTAGACACACACACTGCCTGGCGAGTGTTAGACAAACACACTGCCTGGCGAGTGTTAGACACACACACTGCCTGGCGAGTGTTAGACACACACACACTGCCTGGCGAATGTTAGACACACACACTGCCTGGTGAGTGTTAGACACCCACACACTGCCTGGTGAGTGTTAGACACACACACTGCCTGGCGAGTGTTAGACACACACACTGCCTGGTGAGTGTTAGACACACACACACTGCCTGGTGAGTGTTAGACACACACACTGCCTGGCGAGTGTTAGACACACACACTGCCTGGTGAGTGTTAGACACACACACTGCCTGGTGAGTGTTAGACACACACACACTGCCTGGCGAGTGTTAGACACACACACTGCCTGGCGAGTGTTAGACACAGACACACAAACTGCCTGGCGAGTGTTAGACACACAAACTGCCTGGCGAGTGTTAGACACACACACTGCCTGGCGAGTGTTAGACACACACACTGCCTGGCGAGTGTTAGACACACACACTGCCTGGCGAGTGTTAGACACACACACTGCCTGGCGAGTGTTAGACACACACACTGCCTGGCGAGTGTTAGACACACACACTGCCAGGCGAATGTTAGACACACACACTGCCTGGTGAGTGTTAGACACACACACACTGCCTGGCGAGTGTTAGACACACAAACTGCCTGGCGAGTGTTAGACACACACACTGCCTGGTGAGTGTTAGACACACACACTGCCTGGCGAGTGTTAGACACACACATTGCCTGGCGAGTGTTAGACACACACACTGCCTGGCGAGTGTTAGACACACACACTGCCTGGCGAGTGTTAGACACAGACACACAAACTGCCTGGCGAGTGTTAGACACACACACTGCCTGGCGAGTGTTAGACACACACACTGCCTGGCGAGTGTTAGACACACACACTGCCTGGCGAGTGTTAGACACACACACTGCCTGGCGAGTGTTAGACACACAAACTTCCTGGCGAGTGTTAGACACACACACTGCCTGGTGAGTGTTAGACACACACACTGCCTGGCCAGTGTTAGACACACACACACTGCCTGGCGAATGTTAGACACACACACTGCCTGGTGAGTGTTAGACACACACACACTGCCTGGTGAATGTTAGACACACACACTGCCTGGCGAGTGTTAGACACACACACTGCCTGGTGAGTGTTAGACACACACACTGCCTGGTGAGTGTTAGACACACACACACTGCCTGGCGAGTGTTAGACACACAAACTTCCTGGTGAGTGTTAGACACACACACTGCCTGGTGAGTGTTAGACACACACACTGCCTGGTGAGTGTTAGACACACACACACTGCCTGGCGAGTGTTAGACACACAAACTTCCTGGTGAGCATTAGACACACACACACTGCCTGGCGAGTGTTAGACACACACACACTGCCTGGTGAGTGTTAGACACACACACACTGCCTGGTGAGTGTTAGACACACACACTGCCTGGCGAGTGTTAGACACACACACACTGCCTGGCGAGTGTTAGACACACAAACTGCCTGGCGAGTGTTAGACACACACACTGCCTGGTGAGCGTTAGACACACACACTGCCTGGCGAGTGTTAGACACACACATTGCCTGGCGAGTGTTAGACACACACACTGCCTGGCGAGTGTTAGACACACACACTGCCTGGTGAGTGTTAGACACACACACTGCCTGGTGAGTGTTAGACACACACACTGCCTGGCGAGTGTTAGACACACACACTGCCTGGTGAGTGTTAGACACACACACTGCCTGGCCAGTGTTAGACACACACACACTGCCTGGCGAATGTTTGCACACACACACTGTCTGGCGAGTGTTAGACAGACCCACACTGCCTGGTGAGTGTTAGTCACACACACTGCCTGGCGAGTGTTAGACACACAAACTGCCTGGCGAGTGTTAGACACACACACTGCCTGGTGAGTGTTAGACACACACACACTGCCTGGCGAGTGTTAGACACACAAACTTCCTGGTGAGCATTAGACACACACACACTGCCTGGCGAGTGTTAGACACACACACACTGCCTGGTGAGTGTTAGACACACACACACTGCCTGGTGAGTGTTAGACACACACACTGCCTGGCGAGTGTTAGACACACACACACTGCCTGGCGAGTGTTAGACACACAAACTGTCTGGCGAGTGTTAGACACACACACTGCCTGGTAAGCGTTAGACACACACACTGCCTGGCGAGTGTTAGACACACACATTGCCTGGCGAGTGTTAGACACACACACTGCCTGGCGAGTGTTAGACACACACACTGCCTGGTGAGTGTTAGACACACACACTGCCTGGTGAGTGTTAGACACACACACTGCCTGGCGAGTGTTAGACACACACACTGCCTGGTGAGTGTTAGACACACACACTGCCTGGCCAGTGTTAGACACACACACACAGCCTGGCGAATGTTTGCACACACACACTGTCTGGCGAGTGTTAGACAGACCCACACTGCCTGGTGAGTGTTAGTCACACACACTGCCTGGCGAGTGTTAGACACACACACTGTCTGGCGAGTGTTAGACACACACACTGCCTGGTGAGTGTTAGACACACACACTGCCTGGTGAGTGTTAGACACACACACACTGCCTGGCGAGTGTTAGACACACACACTGCCTGGTGAGTGTTAGACACACACACACTGCCTGGCGAGTGTTAGACACACACACTGCCTGGCGAGTGTTAGACACACACACTGCCTGGCGAGTGTTAGACACACACACTGCCTGGTGAGTGTTAGACACACACACACTGCCTGGCGAGTGTTAGACACACAAACTTCCTGGTGAGTGTTAGACACACACACTGCCTGGTGAGTGTTAGACACACACACTGCCTGGTGAGTGTTAGACACACACACACTGCCTGGCGAGTGTTAGACACACAAACCTCCTGGTGAGCATTAGACACACACACACTGCCTGGCGAGTGTTAGACACACACACACTGCCTGGTGAGTGTTAGACACACACACACTGCCTGGTGAGTGTTAGACACACACACTGCCTGGCGAGTGTTAGACACACACACACTGCCTGGCGAGTGTTAGACACACAAACTGCCTGGCGAGTGTTAGACACACACACTGCCTGGTGAGTGTTAGACACACACACTGCCTCGCGAGTGTTAGACACACACATTGCCTGGCGAGTGTTAGACACACACACTGCCTGGCGATTGTTAGACACACACACTGCCTGGTGAGTGTTAGACACACACACTGCCTGGTGAGTGTTAGACACACACACTGCCTGGCGAGTGTTAGACACACACACTGCCTCGTGAGTGTTAGACACACACACTGCCTGGCGAGTGTTAGACACACACACTGCCTGGCGAGTGTTAGACACACACACTGCCTGGCGAGTGTTAGACACACACACTGCCTGGCGAGTGTTAGACACACACACTGCCTGGCGAATGTTAGACACACACACTGCCTGGTGAGTGTTAGACACACACACACTGCCTGGCGAGTGTTAGACACACAAACTGCCTGGCGAGTGTTAGACACACACACTGCCTGGCGAGTGTTAGACACACACACTGCCTGGCGAGTGTTAGACACACACATTGCTTGGCGAGTGTTAGACACACACACTGCCTGGCGAGTGTTAGACACACACACTGCCTGGCGAGTGTTAGACACAGACACACAAACTGCCTGGCGAGTGTTAGACACACACACTGCCTGGCGAGTGTTAGACACACACACACTGCCTGGCGAATGTTAGACACACACACTGCCTGGTGAGTGTTAGACACACACACACTGCCTGGCGAGTGTTAGACACAGACACACACACTGCCTGGCGAGTGTTAGACACACACACTGCCTGGTGAGTGTTAGACACACACACACTGCCTGGCGAGTGTTAGACACACACACTGCCTGGCGAGTGTTAGACACACACACACTGCCTGGCGAGTGATAGACACACACACTGCCTGGCGAGTGTTAGACACACACACACACACTGCCTGGCGAGTGTTAGACACAGACACACACACTGCCTGGCGAGTGTTAGACACACACACTGCCTGGCGAGTGATAGACACACACACTGCCTGGCGAGTGTTAGACACACACACTGCCTGGCGAGTGTTAGACACACACACTGCCTGGCGAGTGTTAGACACACACACTGCCTGGCGAGTGTTAGACACACACACTGCCTGGCGAGTGTTAGACACACACACTGCCTGGCGAGTGTTAGACACACACACTGCCTGGCGAGTGTTAGACACACACACTGCCTGGCGAGTGTTAGACACACACACTGCCTGGTGAGTGTTAGACACACACACTGCCTGGCGAGTGTTAGACACACACACTGCCTGGTGAGTGTTAGACACACACACTGCCTGGTGAGTGTTAGACACACACACACTGCCTGGCGAGTGTTAGACACACACACTGCCTGGCGAGTGTTAGACACACACACTGCCTGGCGAGTGTTAGACACACACACTGCCTGGCGAGTGTTAGACACACACACTGCCTGGTGAGTGTTAGACACACACACTGCCTGGTGAGTGTTAGACACACACACACTGCCTGGCGAGTGTTAGACACACACACTGCCTGGTGAGTGTTAGACACACACACTGCCTGGTGAGTGTTAGACACACACTCACTGCCTGGTGAGTGTTAGACACACACACTGCCTGGCGAGTGTTAGACACACACACTGCCTGGTGAGTGTTAGACACACACACTGCCTGGTGAGTGTTAGACACACACACACTGCCTGGCGAGTGTTAGACACACAAACTTCCTGGTGAGTGTTAGACACACACACTGCCTGGTGAGTGTTAGACACACACACTGCCTGGTGAGTGTTAGACACACACACTGCCTGGTGAGTGTTAGACACACACACACTGCCTGGCGAGTGTTAGACACACAAACTTCCTGGTGAGCATTAGACACACACACACTGCCTGGCGAGTGTTAGACACACACACACTGCCTGGTGAGTGTTAGACACACACACACTGCCTGGTGAGTGTTAGACACACACACTGCCTGGCGAATGTTAGACACACACACTGCCTGGCGAGTGTTAGACACACACACTGCCTGGCGAGTGTTAGACACACACACTGCCTGGTGAGTGTTAGACACACACACACTGCCTGGCGAGTGTTAGACACACACACTGCCTGGCGAGTGTTAGACACAGACACACAAACTGCCTGGCGAGTGTTAGACACACAAACTGCCTGGCGAGTGTTAGACACACACACTGCCTGGCGAGTGTTAGACACACACACTGCCTGGCGAGTGTTAGACACACACACTGCCTGGCGAGTGTTAGACACACACACTGCCTGGCGAGTGTTAGACACACACACTGCCTGGCGAGTGTTAGACACACACACTGCCTGGCGAATGTTAGACACACACACTGCCTGGTGAGTGTTAGACACACACACACTGCCTGGCGAGTGTTAGACACACAAACTGCCTGGCGAGTGTTAGACACACACACTGCCTGGTGAGTGTTAGACACACACACTGCCTGGCGAGTGTTAGACACACACATTGCCTGGCGAGTGTTAGACACACACACTGCCTGGCGAGTGTTAGACACACACACTGCCTGGCGAGTGTTAGACACAGACACACAAACTGCCTGGCGAGTGTTAGACACACACACTGCCTGGCGAGTGTTAGACACACACACTGCCTGGCGAGTGTTAGACACACACACTGCCTGGCGAGTGTTAGACACACACACTGCCTGGCGAGTGTTAGACACACACACTGCCTGGCGAGTGTTAGACACACACACTGCCTGGTGAGTGTTAGACACACACACTGCCTGGCCAGTGTTAGACACACACACACTGCCTGGCGAATGTTAGACACACACACTGCCTGGTGAGTGTTAGACACACACACACTGCCTGGTGAATGTTAGACACACACACTGCCTGGCGAGTGTTAGACACACACACTGCCTGGTGAGTGTTAGACACACACACACTGCCTGGTGAGTGTTAGACACACACACTGCCTGGCGAGTGTTAGACACACACACTGCCTGGTGAGTGTTAGACACACACACTGCCTGGTGAGTGTTAGACACACACACACTGCCTGGCGAGTGTTAGACACACAAACTTCCTGGTGAGTGTTAGACACACACACTGCCTGGTGAGTGTTAGACACACACACTGCCTGGTGAGTGTTAGACACACACACACTGCCTGGCGAGTGTTAGACACACAAACTTCCTGGTGAGCATTAGACACACACACACTGCCTGGCGAGTGTTAGACACACACACACTGCCTGGTGAGTGTTAGACACACACACACTGCCTGGTGAGTGTAAGACACACACACTGCCTGGCGAGTGTTAGACACACACACACTGCCTGGCGAGTGTTAGACACACAAACTGCCTGGCGAGTGTTAGACACACACACTGCCTGGTGAGCGTTAGACACACACACTGCCTGGCGAGTGTTAGACACACACATTGCCTGGCGAGTGTTAGACACACACACTGCCTGGCGAGTGTTAGACACACACACTGCCTGGTGAGTGTTAGACACACACACTGCCTGGTGAGTGTTAGACACACACACTGCCTGGCGAGTGTTAGACACACACACTGCCTGGCGAGTGTTAGACACACACACTGCCTGGCGAGTGTTAGACACACACACTGCCTGGCGAGTGTTAGACACACACACTGCCTGGCGAGTGTTAGACACACACACTGCCTGGCGAGTGTTAGACACACACACTGCCTGGCGAGTGTTAGACACAGACACACAAACTGCCTGGCGAGTGTTAGACACACACACTGCCTGGCGAGTGTTAGACACACACACTGCCTGGCGAGTGTTAGACACACACACTGCCTGGCGAGTGTTAGACACACACACTGCCTGGCGAGTGTTAGACACACACACTGCCTGGCGAGTGTTAGACACACACACTGCCTGGCGAGTGTTAGACACACACACTGCCTGGCGAATGTTAGACACACACACTGCCTGGTGAGTGTTAGACACACACACACTGCCTGGCGAGTGTTAGACACACAAACTGCCTGGCGAGTGTTAGACACACACACTGCCTGGCGAGTGTTAGACACACACTGCCTGGCGAGTGTTAGACACACACATTGCCTGGCGAGTGTTAGACACACACACTGCCTGGCGAGTGTTAGACACACACACTGCCTGGCGAGTGTTAGACACAGACACACAAACTGCCTGGCGAGTGTTAGACACACACACTGCCTGGCGAGTGTTAGACACACACACACTGCCTGGCGAATGTTAGACACACACACTGCCTGGTGAGTGTTAGACACACACACACTGCCTGGTGAGTGTTAGACACACACACTGCCTGGCGAGTGTTAGACACACACACTGCCTGGTGAGTGTTAGACACACACACACTGCCTGGTGAGTGTTAGACACACACACTGCCTGGCGAGTGTTAGACACACACACTGCCTGGTGAGTGTTAGACACACACACTGCCTGGTGAGTGTTAGACACACACACACTGCCTGGCGAGTGTTAGACACACACACTGCCTGGCGAGTGTTAGACACACACACTGCCTGGCGAGTGTTAGACACACACACTGCCTGGCGAGTGTTAGACACACACACTGCCTGGTGAGTGTTAGACACACACACTGCCTGGTGAGTGTTAGACACACACACACTGCCTGGCGAGTGTTAGACACACACACTGCCTGGTGAGTGTTAGACACACACACTGCCTGGTGAGTGTTAGACACACACTCACTGCCTGGTGAGTGTTAGACACACACACTGCCTGGCGAGTGTTAGACACACACACTGCCTGGTGAGTGTTAGACACACACACTGCCTGGTGAGTGTTAGACACACACACACTGCCTGGCGAGTGTTAGACACACAAACTTCCTGGTGAGTGTTAGACACACACACTGCCTGGTGAGTGTTAGACACACACACTGCCTGGTGAGTGTTAGACACACACACTGCCTGGTGAGTGTTAGACACACACACACTGCCTGGCGAGTGTTAGACACACAAACTTCCTGGTGAGCATTAGACACACACACACTGCCTGGCGAGTGTTAGACACACACACACTGCCTGGTGAGTGTTAGACACACACACACTGCCTGGTGAGTGTTAGACACACACACTGCCTGGCGAATGTTAGACACACACACTGCCTGGCGAGTGTTAGACACACACACTGCCTGGCGAGTGTTAGACACACACACTGCCTGGTGAGTGTTAGACACACACACACTGCCTGGCGAGTGTTAGACACACACACTGCCTGGCGAGTGTTAGACACAGACACACAAACTGCCTGGCGAGTGTTAGACACACAAACTGCCTGGCGAGTGTTAGACACACACACTGCCTGGCGAGTGTTAGACACACACACTGCCTGGCGAGTGTTAGACACACACACTGCCTGGCGAGTGTTAGACACACACACTGCCTGGCGAGTGTTAGACACACACACTGCCTGGCGAGTGTTAGACACACACACTGCCTGGCGAATGTTAGACACACACACTGCCTGGTGAGTGTTAGACACACACACACTGCCTGGCGAGTGTTAGACACACAAACTTCCTGGTGAGTGTTAGACACACACACTGCCTGGTGAGTGTTAGACACACACACTGCCTGGTGAGTGTTAGACACACACACACTGCCTGGCGAGTGTTAGACACACAAACCTCCTGGTGAGCATTAGACACACACACACTGCCTGGCGAGTGTTAGACACACACACACTGCCTGGTGAGTGTTAGACACACACACACTGCCTGGTGAGTGTTAGACACACACACTGCCTGGCGAGTGTTAGACACACACACACTGCCTGGCGAGTGTTAGACACACAAACTGCCTGGCGAGTGTTAGACACACACACTGCCTGGTGAGTGTTAGACACACACACTGCCTGGCGAGTGTTAGACACACACATTGCCTGGCGAGTGTTAGACACACACACTGCCTGGCGATTGTTAGACACACACACTGCCTGGTGAGTGTTAGACACACACACTGCCTGGTGAGTGTTAGACACACACACTGCCTGGCGAGTGTTAGACACACACACTGCCTCGTGAGTGTTAGACACACACACTGCCTGGCCAGTGTTAGACACACACACACTGCCTGGCGAATGTTTGCACACACACACTGTCTGGCGAGTGTTAGACAGACCCACACTGCCTGGCGAGTGTTAGACAGACCCACACTGCCTGGCGAGTGTTAGACACACACACTGCCTGGCGAGTGTTAGACAGACCCACACTGCCTGGCGAGTGTTAGACAGTCCCACACTGCCTGGCGAGTGTTAGAGAGACACACACTGCCTGGCGAGTGTTAGACAAACACACGCCTGGTGAGTGTTAGACACACACACTGCCTGGTGAGTGTTAGACACACACACTGCCTGGCGAGTGTTAGACAGACCCACACTGCCTGGTGAGTGTTAGACAGTCCCTCACTGCCTGGTGAGTGTTAGACACACACACTGCCTGGCGAGTGTTAAGCACACACACTGCCTGGCGAGTGTTAGACAAACACACGCCTGGTGAGTGTTAGACACACACACTGCCTGGCGAGTATTAGACACACACACTGCCTGGTGAGTGTTTGCACACACACACTGTCTGGCCAGTGTTAGAAACACACACAAACTGCCTGGCGAATGTTTGCACACACACACTGCCTGGCGAGTGTTAGACAGACCCACACTGCCTGGCGAGTGTTAGACAGACTCACACTGCCTGGCGAGTGTTAGACACACACACTGCCTGGTGAGTGTTAGACAGACCCACACTGCCTGGCGAGTGTTAGACAGTCCCACACTGCCTGGCGAGTGTTAGAGAGACACACACTGCCTGGCGAGTGTTAAGCAAACACACTGCCTGGTGAGTGTTAGACACACACACTGCCTGGCGAGTGTTAGACAGACCCACACCGCCTGGCGAGTGTTTGACAGTCCCACACTGCCTGGCGAGTGTTAGAGAGACACACACTGCCTGGCGAGTGTTAAGCACACA
>NW_027598880.1:0-35166 GCF_964194155.1 Cetorhinus maximus
TGTGTGCACTCGTGTGTGTGTGTGTGTGTGTGTGTGTGCACGCGCTCGTGTGTGTGTGTGTGTGTGTGCGTGCGCTCGTGTGTGTGTGTGTGTGCGTGCGCTCGTGTGTGTGTGCGTGCGCTCGTGTGTGTGTGTGTGTGTGTGCGTGCGCTCGTGTGTGTGTGTGTGTGTGCGTGCGCTCGTGTGTGTGTGTGTGTGTGCGTGCGCTCGTGTGTGTGTGTGTGTGTGTGTGCGTGCGCTCGTGTGTGTGTGTGTGTGTGTGTGTGTGCGTGCGCTCGTGTGTGTGTGTGTGTGTGTGTGTGCGTGCACGCGCTCGTGTGTGTGTGTGTGTGTGTGTGCGTGCGCTCATGTGTGTGTGTGTGTGTGTGAGAATGTATGACTGAGTGAGTGTATGTGTTTTTATTCATTCACGGGGTGTGGGTTTCGCTGGCCGGGCCCAGCATTTATTGCCCATCCCTAATGGCCCCTTGAGAAGGTGGTGGGTGAGCTGCCTTCTTGAGCCGCTGCAGTCCCTGTGGTGCAGATACACCCACAGCGCTGTTAGGGAGGGAGTTCCAGGATTTTGTCCCTGTGGTGTAGGTACACCCACAGCGCTGTTAGGGAGGGAGTTCCAGGATTTTGTCCCTGTGGCGTAGGTACACCCACAGCGCTGTTAGGGAGGGAGTTCCAGGATTTTGTCCCTGTGGTGTAGGTACACCCACAGCGCTGTTAGGGAGGGAGTTCCAGGATTTTGTCCGTGTGGTGTAGGTACACCCACAGCGCTGTTAGGGAGGGAGTTCCAGGGTTTTGTCCGTGTAGTGTAGGTACACCCACAGCGCTGTTAGGGAGGGAGTTCCAGGATTTTGTCCCGTGTGGTGTAGGTACACCCACAGCGCTGTTAGGGAGGGAGTTCCAGGGTTTTGTCCGTGTGGTGTAGGTACACCCACAGCGCTGTTAGGGAGGGAGTTCCATGGTTTTGTCCGTGTAGTGTAGGTACACCCACAGCGCTGTTAGGGAGGGAGTTCCAGGGTTTTGTCCGTGTAGTGTAGGTACACCCACAGCGCTGTTAGGAAGGGAGTTCCAGGATTTTTTCCCTGTGGTGTAGGTACACCCACAGCGCTGTTAGGGAGGGAGTTCCAGGGTTTTGTCCGTGTAGTGTAGGTACACCCACAGCGCTGTTAGGGAGGGAGTTCCAGGGTTTTGTCCATGTAGTGTAGGTACACACACAGCGCTGTTAGGGAGGGAATTCCAGGATTTTGTCCGTGTGGTGTAGGTACACCCACAGTGCTGTTAGGGAGGGAGTTCCAGGATTTTGACCCAGCGACAGTGAAGGAACGGCCGATATATTTCCAAGTCAGGATGGTGAGTGGCTCGGAGGGGAACTTCCAGGTGGTGGTGTTCCCCATGTGTCTGCTGCCCTTGTCCTTCTAGACGGTAGAGGTCATGTGTTTGGAAGGTGCTGTCGAAGGAGCCTTGGTGAGTTCCTGCAGTGCATTGCAGTGTGTCTGTGTCAGTGTGGCTGAGTGAGTGTGCACGTGGGTGAGTGAGTGTGCACGTGGGTGAGTGTGCACGTGGGTGAGTGTGCACGTGCGTGTGGGTGAGTGTGTGTGTTATTAGAGATCGGTTCAGTCGACCTCAACCCCTCCCAACCCCGCTCCTCTCCAATCCTCCTCCCCCTCCAATGCCCCTCGCTTCGAATCTCCCTCCCTCAAATCTCCCTTCCCTCCAAACCTCCCCTGCTCAAATCAACCCCTCCATTCCCCCTCCACCTCCAATGACCCTCCCCTCAAATCTACCTCTGTTTGGACCTGCTCCCCTCCAAACCTCTTATGCCTCCAATCCCCCTCCCCTCCAGGTCCCCTCCCCTCCCCCAATCTCCTCCAAACCCCCTCCCCTCCAAGCCGTCTCCCCTCCCCTCCAATCCCCTACTCCCAATCTCCCTCTAATCCCCTCCCCTCCTATCTCCCTCCCCTCCAATAGACCTTACCTCCAAACCCCCTCGCCCTCCAATACCCTCATCCTCCAATCCCCCTCCCCCCAATCCCCCTCGCCTCCCCAATCCCCCTCACCCTCCAATCCCCCTCCCCCCAATCCCTCTCGTCCCTCCAATCCCCCCTCGCCCCTCCAACTCCCCCCTCGCCCCTCCAATCCCCCCTCGCCCTCCAATCCCCCCTCGCCCCTCCAACTCCCCCCTTGCCCCTCCAATCCCCCCTCGCCCCTCCAATCCCCCCTCGCCCCTCCAATCCCCCCTCGCCCCTCCAATCCTCCCCCTCGGCCCTCCAACCCCCACCCCTCGGCCCTCCAACCCCCCCCTCGGCCCTCCAAACCCCCCCCCCTCAGCCCTCCAAACCCCCCTCGGTCCTCCAAACCCCCCCCTCGGCCCTCCAACACCACCCCCTCGGCCCTCCAACCCCCCCCTCGGCCCTCCAACCCCACCCCCTCGGCCCTCCAAACCCCCCTCGCCCCTCCAATCCCCCCCCTCGGCCCTCCAACCCCCACCCCTCGGCCCTCCAATCCCCCCCCTCGGCCCTCCAACCCCCCCCTCGGCCCTCCAACCCCCCCCCTCGGCCCTCCAACCCCCCCCCTCGGCCCTCCAATCCCCCCTCCGCCCTCCGCACACAGCGACTTGGGCATTGGGTGATGTTTCGGAGGATCCTGAACCCCTCTCGTGTGGAGCGTGTGAGGTGGATGAGGCTGTTCCTGGGAGACTGACTGGCCGATGGACCAGCGAGGAGGGGACTGAGGTCTCGCACCGTCTGCAATCTTCAGCTGCTGCCCTGAATCTGTCTCTCGCTTGGCCGCCCTCGTTCGACAAGCCCGAACTGACAGGAAGGAAACTTTCAGCGTTTAAAAATAGATGCAGCGCTCGGTCTCCGCACAGTCTCTCTCCCCGAGGGGAGGATGGAGATGGGATAGGGGCAGGGTAGATTACGGGGAGGGGTGGGGGTGGTGCTGAGAGGAGCATTGACCCACCGAGGCTCGTTGTATCCCCTCAGAGGGCAGACCCTGCGGGTAGGGAGAGGCACTGACCGAGGCTCCCTCGCTCTCTCGCCTGTCCCTCGGACAATTCTCCTCCTTTCGTGGCCCCCCCCCTGTCAAATCCAGGTCACATGTTGCTCCCCTCACACCCTCCATCCCTCCCCCATCTCCTCTCCTCCCGCGTCGTTGCCTTGCCCCTCTCTTCCATACCCCCCTCCCTTACTTGCCCCCTCCTCCATCTTCCTTCCCCCTCTTACCCTCCTCCATCTCTCCTCCCCCTCTTGCCCCTCCTCCATCTCTTTCCGCCCCCCTTGCTCTCCCCTCCATCTCCCCATCCCTACTTGACCTCTCCTCGATCTCCCTTCCCCTCCTTGCCTCCATCTCTTCTCCCCCTCATGAACCCTCCTCCATCTCCCTCCCACTCTTGCCTCTCCTCCATCTCCCTCCCACTCTTGCCTCTCCTCCATCTCCCTCCCACTCTTGCCTCTCCTCCATCTCCCTCCCACTCTTGCCCCTCCTCCATCTCTCCTCCCACTCTTGCCCCTCCTCCATCTCTCCTCCCACTCTTGCCTCTCCTCCATCTCCCTCCCACTCTTGCCTCTCCTCCATCTCCCTCCCACTCTTGCCCCTCCTCCATCTCTCCTCCCACTCTTGCCCCTCCTCCATCTCTCCTCCCACTCTTGCCCCGTCCTCCATATCCCCTCCCCTCTTGCTCTCCCCACCCCTACTTGACCCCTCCTCAATCTCCCTTCCCTCCATCTTGCCTCCTCCTCCATCTTGCCTCCCCCTCACAGACCCTCCTCCATCTCCCTCCACCTCTTGCCCCCTCATCCATCTTCCTGCCACCTCTTGCCACCCCTCTCACTTTCCTCCCCTTCTTTCCCCCTCCTACTCCTCCCCTCCCCTCCTTGCCCCGTCCTCCACCTCCCTCCCTCTCTAGCCCCCTCCTCAATCTCCCCTCCCCCCTTGCCCCTCTCCTCCAACTTTCCTTTCCTCTCGCACCCCCCCTTCCATCTCCCCTCTCCCGCTTGCCCCCTCCTCCACCTCTTACCCGCCCTCCATCAACCCCACCCCCCCAACCTCATCTCCCAGCATCCTCTTGCCTCCTCCTACAACCCCCACCCCTCTTATCTCCCTCTCCCTGCATTGAGCCCCCTCCCTCCATCTCCACCTCTCCTCCACCTTGCTTCCTCCCCATCCTTCCCTCGCCTTCGACCTCACCCTCTCTCTGCTACCTCCTCCCCTCGCTCCCCGCTCCCCCTCCATCCCCTCACTCCATTGCTAAGCCTCTCCAGGCCTCCACCAACCCCGTGTCCTCATATCGCAGCTCCCAATTCAGCCAACTCTCTCCAGGACAGAGAGAGAGGCCGGACACCTGTGTCAGATGGGAGCTCGGGAGGAGACGTGGGATGACCTGACTGAATATTCATGGCAAAGGGATAATACAGCAACCTCTGTCCTCGAGTGCAGAGTGCGCGAGTGTGTAACTGAGAGCAGGAGAGGGAGTAAGACGAACATGAAGGAAATCGGGTGTGACCCTCCGACAGTGCAGCACTCCCTCAGTACTGACCCTCCGACAGTGCAGCACTCCCTCAGTACTGACCCTCCGACAGTGCAGCACTCCCTCAGTACTGACCCTCCGACAGTGCCGCACTCCCTCAGTACTGACCCTCCGACAGTGCCGCACTCCCTCAGTACTGACCCTCTGACAGTGCGGCGCTCCCTCAGTACTGACCCTCTGACAGTGCAGCGCTCCCTCAGTACTGACCCTCCTACAGTGCAGCGCTCCCTCAGTACTGACCCTCCGACAGTGCAGCACTCCCTCAGTACTGACCCTCCTACAGTGCAGCACTCCCTCAGTACTGACCCTCAGTCAGTGCAGCACTCCCTCAGTTTTGACCCTCTGACAGTGCAGCACTCCCTCAGTACTGACCCTCCGACTGTGCGGCACTCCCTCAGTACTGACCCTCTGACAGTGCATCACTCCCTCAGTACTGACCCTCCGACAGTGCAGCACTCCCTCAGTACTGACCCTCCGACAGTGCAGCGCTCCCTCAGTACTGACCCTCCGACAGTGCGGCACTCCCTCAGTACTGACCCTCCGACAGTGCAGCACTCCCTCAGTACTGACCCTCTGACAGTGCAGCACTCCCTCAGTACTGACCCTCTGACAGTGCAGCACTCCCTCAGTACTGACCCTCTGACAGTGCGGCGCTCCCTCAGTACTGACCCTCTGACAGTGCAGCACTCCCTCAGTACTGACCCTCTGACAGTGCGGCACTCCCTCAGTACTGACCCTCCGACAGTGCAGCGCTCCCTCAGTACTGACCCTCCGACAGTGCGGCACTCCCTCAGTACTGACCCTCCGACAGTGCGGCACTCCCTCAGTACTGACCCTCCGACAGTGCAGCACTCCCTCAGTACTGACCCTCTGACAGTGCGGCACTCCCTCAGTACTGACCCTCCGACAGTGCGGCACTCCCTCAGTACTGACCCTCCGACAGTGCAGCACTCCCTCAGTACTGACCCTCCGACAGCGCGGTGCTCCCTCAGTACTGACCCTCCGACAGTGCAGCACTCCCTCAGCACTGACCCTCCCACAGCGCCGCGCTCCCTCAGCACTGACCCTCCCACAGCGCCGCGCTCCCTCAGCACTGACCCTCCCACAGCACCGCGCTCCCTCAGCACTGACAGGTACACCCACAGTGCTGTTAGGGAGGGAGTTCCAGGATTTTGACCCAGCGACAGTGAAGGAACGGCCGATATATTTCCAAGTCAGGATGGTGAGTGACTTGGAGGGGAACTTCCAGGTGGTGGTGGTTCCCATGTGTCTGCTGCCCTTGTCCTTCTAGATGGTAGCAGTCGTGGGTTTGGAAGGTGCTGTTGAAGGAGCCTTGGTGAATTCCTGCAGTGCATCTTGTAGATGGTACACACACTGCTGCTACTGTGCGTCGGTGGTGGAGGGAGTGAATGTTTGTGGATGGGGTGCCGATCGAGCGGGGGCTGCTTTGTCCTGGTTGGACGTACTCCTGCTCCTATTCCTTGTGTCAACAACGCTGTGCCTTGAAGGAACATATCCCCCAGTCGGCCTGGCCAATGAGGGTCAGCCAATAGGCAACACCGCCGATCACGTCAACGACCTTGGCACGTGGGGGAGGGGGAAGAGGAGGCCATTCAGCCCATCGGGCCAGCTCTGTTGTTCAACACGATCGTTTTATTCATTGATGGGGAGCGTCGCTGGCTAGGCCAGTGTCTATTTGCGGACTGGACGTCTCCGGCTGGGGATTGGGTGGGTGGGTGGGCGATGGAGGACAAGGGGTCACTGTCTCAGGACCCATTTAGGGCTGAGAGGAGGGGGCAACGTTTTACACTCAGAGGGTGGCCTAGCCCCCTGGATACACTTAAGAAGGAAACAGGTTGACTTCTGGAATCCAAGGGGTACGGAGAGAGAGACAGCTCCGGCCAGTTCAGGCACCGGGCCGCAGTCGGCGTCTTGGCTGTTGCGTTCGGACCCAGCCGGGAGGGGTGCTCTGCCTGACTCCAGTCCCGCTCCTCCGGGGGACACGGCTCCTGTTCCGATGGTTTCTGCAGCCAGCGACACGGCCGAATCTGTGCTTCCCCCCCCCACGGATCCCAGAATGATCACTCAATGCCCAGGGTTTCTTCAAGGAACAAGAACGTTGTTAGTTTATTATAAAACCAGACTCGTCAAGCAGAAAGGCAAAACAGATTAACACACAGTCTGAAATACGAAAGTATAATAATCACCCTTACTAAATACACACACACGCACACTGCCACACACATAGTCACTCACACACACACACTCTCGCACTAACACAGTCACACCCTCTCACACTCGCGCACACACCATCACTCACACACAGTCACACTCTAACTCTCTGTCTCACACACAGTCACACCCTCTCACACTCGCGCACACACCATCACTCACACACAGTCACACTCTAACTCTCTGTCTCACACACAGTCACACCCTCTCACACACACACACACACCATCACTCTCACACATCACACTCTAACTCTCTGTCTCACACACAGTCACACCCTCTCACACACACACACACACCATCACTCTCACACATCACACTCTAACTCTCTGTCTCACACACAGTCACACCCTCTCTCACACACACACACACACACACACACTTACAATTCTCACATACAAATACACACACAGTCACACTCACACACACACACACAGTCGCACCCTCTCTCTCACACACACAGTTACAGTTCTCACACACAAATACACACACAGTCACACTCACTCACACACACACACAGTTGCACCCTCTCTCTCTCACACACACACTTACAGTTCTCACATACAAATACATACAGTCACACTCAATCACACACACACACAGTCACATCCTCTCTCACACTCATACAGTCACAGTCCCCCCCCACACACACACACATACTGCCACACAAACACACACTCAGTCACTTACACACACACACTTGCACTAATACAGTCACACCTTCTCTCACTCACACACACACCGTCACTCACACACAGTCACACACACACTCTCTCAGTCTCACACACAGCCACACCCTCTCTCACACACAGTTACAGTTCTCACACACAAATACACACACAGTCACACACACACACAGTCACACACTCTCACACATACACACAGTTACAGTTCTCACACACAAATACACACACAGTCACATACACACATACACAGTCACACACTCACACACACACACACAGTTACAGTTCTCACGCACAAATACACACACGGTCACACACACACACACACACACAGTCACACACTCACACACACACACAGTTACAGTTCTCACACACAAATACACACACAGTCACATACACACATACACAGTCACACCCTCTCTCACACACACACACAGTTACAGTTCTCGCACACAAATACACACACAGTCACACTCACACACACACACACAGTCACACCCTCTCTCACACTCATACAGTCACAGTCCCCACACACACACACACACACTGCCGCACAAACACTGCCGCACAAACACTGCCGCACACAGCCACAGACACACAGACTCACTCACACACACTCAAGCACACACACTCTCACACTTTCACACTCAGAGTCACACTCCAACACAGCCACAAAAGTCACACACACCCACACACTGATGCTCACACCAAAAATATAAAATAAAAGAGAGGAATTCTGCCAAAAGGTTAAAAGTCAATGGTCGAAGGGAAGGGTGAATTCCTTGAGTTGGTGTTCGGGTTACACAGTTGGTCTCCCAGCGCTGGTCTGCAACTCTCGCACGACTTCTCAGACAAGGCTTCGAGGAAAAATTGCAGTCAGTGGATTTCAGAACGTCGAGCGACTTGGGAGCGACCCCCGGTCACGTTTGGCCTTGGACTGGGTCTGGATCTTCAGGAGCTGTTGTCTTCTCTACTGAAGCAGTTGGTCCTTCTCGTTTTCTCTCCCCAGAGTAAAACCAGCCTCCCGGCTTTTGAGGACAATTAAATTTCCAGGCACGGGTTTCTGTCAAAGCCACAAACCACCGAGTGACGCTTTATGTAAACAGTCCGCCGGGGTCAAGAGGTTTCCCTCCCCTTTAAAACCGCTTAGTTACCTTTTCCTGTAAAATGCTGTCTTTTCCGGGGACAGCAGCAACCAGAGCCCTTGTGTTAACCCTTTAAGGGACAGAGAACATCACTGAGTGACTCTGGCTTGGTTCCCCCCAGCTCCGCTCCCTGAAGACAGCGGCAATTTCGAACAGGTTTTTTGGGGAACCCAGGTCCAGTGTGGGGACCAGTTAAACTTTCCTTTTAGCTTCGTAGGCGGAGGGCCGGAGGTCCGAGGGGCTTCTCAGGACCCCCTCCTGCCTGCTCCCGGATACCGAGGACCCTCCTCCTCCTCCTCCTGGCCACCCCCTTCAGCGAACGCTCTTGGAAAGGCGGCTTGGGTAAGGCCGGAGGTCAGGCCTGGACAGTTCTCCAATGGGGTCCGTCCGCGCTCGGACCCGATCGACTCAGGAGCGACACCATTCGACACCTGCCCCCTCACCCCATCCCCCTCCCACCCCCAAGGTGACACTGCCTCCCCTCCGAGGGACTGGGAGGGGCAGGGGCAGGGGGAGGGGGAGGGCAATTGAGCGGGCGGCACACGTTCTGGCCACGCGGCTTGACCGTCAGCAGGTCCGGCTCGGACGGGATGGTCGGTGAATTGGAGGGGGAGCTGGGAGGCCGAGGAGGATATTGGGGTGGGGTCAATGGAGCATCTGCCTAAGCTGGAGCACTCGCAGCCCCTCGCACTCACCTCCCAACGCCCCCACACCGAGAGTGTCCATCGCCCAGACCCCACAGGCCGAGAGTGTCCATCATCCCCCCGCCCGGACCCCCCACACCGAGAGTGTCCATCATCCCCCCGACCGGACCCCGCACACCGAGAGTGTCCATCATCCCCCCGCCCGGACCCCCCACACCGAGAGTGTCCATCATCCCCCCGCCCGGACCCCCCACACCGAGAGTATCCATCATCCCCCCGCGCAGACCACCCACACCGAGAGTGTCCATCATCCCCCCGCCCGGACCGCCCAGAACGAGAGTGTCCATCATCCCCCCGCGCAGACCACCCACACCGAGAGTGTCCATCATCCCCCCGCCCGGACCCCCCACACCGAGAGTGTCCATCATCCCCTCGCCCGGACCCCCCACACCGAGAGTGTCCATCATCCCCTCGCCCGGACACCCACACCGAGAGTGTCCATCGCCCGGACCACCCACACCGAGAGTGTCAATCGCCCGGACCCCCCCACACCAAGGGTGTCCATCATCCCTCCCGCCCGGACGCCCCACACCGAGAGTGTCCATCGCCCGGACCACCCACACCGAGAGTGTCCATCATTCCCCCGCCCGGACACCCCACACTGAGAGTGTCCATCATCCCCCCGCCTGGACCAGCCACACCGAGAGTGTCCATCATCCCCCCCTCCCGGACCCCCCACACCGAGAGTGTCCATCATCCCCCCCTCCCGGACCCCCCACACCGAGAGTGTCCATCAACCTCCCCTCCCGGACCCCCCACACCGAGAGTGTCCATCAAAACCCGCCCGGACCACCCACACCGAGAGTGTCCATCATACCCCCCACCCGGACCCCCCACACCGAGAGTGTCCATCAACCCCCCACCCGGACTCCCCACACCGAGAGTGTCAATCGCCCGGACCCCCCACACCGAGAGTGTCAATCATCCCCCCGCCCGGACCCCCCACACCAAAAGTGTCCATCGCCCGGACCCCCCACACCGAGAGTGTCCATCGCCCGGACCCCCCACACCGAGAGTGTCCATCATCCCTCCCGCCTGGACCCCCCACACCGAGTGTGTCCAATGCCCGGACCCCCCACAACGAGAGTGTCCATCGTCCGGACCCCCCACACCGAGAGTGTCCATTAGCCGGACCACCCACACCGAGAGTGCCCATCATCCCCCCGCCCGGACCCCCCACACCGAGTGTGTCCATCGCCCGGACCACCCACACCGAGAGTGTCCATCATCCCCCCGCCCGGACCGCCCAGAACGAGAGTGTCCACCGCCCGGACCCCCCACAACGAGAGTGTCCATCGTCCGGACCCCCCACACCGAGAGTGCCCATTGCCCGGACCCCCCACACCGAGAGTGTCCATCATCCACCCGCCCGGACCCCCAAGACCGAGAGTGTCCATCGCCCGGACCCCCCACACCGAGAGTGTCCATCGCCCGGACCCCCCACACCGAGAGTGTCCATCATCCCACCGCCCGGACCCCCCACACCGAGAGTGTCCATCGCCCGGACCCCCCACACCGAGAGTGTCCATCATCCCCCCCGCCCGGACCGCCCGCACCGAGTGTGTCCATCGCCCGGACCCCCCACACCGAGAGTGTCCATTCCAACCCCCGCCCGCAACCCCCACACCGAGAGTGTCCATCGCCCGGACCCCCCACACCGAGAGTGTCCATCATCCCCCGGCCCGGACCCCCCACACCGAGAGTGTCCATCATCCCCCCGCCCGGACCCCCCACACAGAGAGTGTCCATCATCCCCCCGCCCGGACCCCCCACACAGAGAGTGCCCATCATCCCACTACCCGGATCCCCCACACCGAGTTTGACCATCACCCGCCCGCCCGGACCCCCCACACCGAGAGTGTCCATCATCCCCCGGCCCGGACCCCCCACACCGAGAGTGTCCATCATCCCCCCGCCCGGACCCCCCACACCGAGGGTGTCCATCATCCCCCCGCCCGGACCCCCCACACCGAGGGTGTCCATCATCCCCCCGCCCGGACCCCCCACACCGAGAGTGACCATCATCCCCCCGCCCGGACCCCCCACACCGAGAGTGACCATGATCCACCCCGCCCGGAGCCCCCACACCGGGAGTGTCAATCGCCCGGACGCCCCACACCGAGAGTGTCCATCATCCCCCCGCCCGGACCCCCAAGACCGAGAGTGTCCATCACCCTGACCCCCCACACCGAGAGTGTCAATCACCCGGACCCCCCACACCGAGAGTGTCAATCGCCCGGACCCCCCACACCGAGAGTGTCCATCATCCCTCCGCCCGGACCCCCAAGACCGAGAGTGTCAATCGCCCGGACCACCCACACCGAGAGTATCCATCATCGCCCCGCCCGGACCCCCCAAACCGAGAGTGTCCATCATCCCCCCGCACGGACCCCCCACACCGAGAGTGTCCATCATCCCCACTGCCCAGAACCCCCCAAACCGAGAGTGTCCATCAACCCCCCACCCGGACCCCCCATACCGAGAGTGTCCATCATCCCACCGCCCGGACCCACCACACCGAGAGTGTCAATCGCCCGGACTCCCCACACCGAGAGTGTCCATCATCCCTAAGCCCGGACCAGCCACACTGAGAGTGTCCATCATCCCACCGCCCGGACCACCCAGACCGAGAGTGTCCATCATCCCCCCGCCCGGACCCCCCACACCGAGAGTGTCCATCATCCCCCGGCCCGGACCACCCTCACTGAGTGTGTCCATCATCCCCCGCCCGGACCACCCAGACCGAGAGTGTCAATCGCCCGGACCCCCCACACCGAGAGTGTCCATCATCCCACCGCCCGGTCCCCCTACACCGAGAATGTCCATCATCCCCTCGCCCGGACCCCCCACACCGAGAGTGTCCATCATCCCTCCAGCCCAGACCCCCCACACTGAGAGTGTCCATTCCACCCCCCGCCCGGACCACCCACCCCGAGAGTGTCCATCATCCAACCGCACGGACCCCCCACAACGAGAGTGTCCATTCCACCACCCGCCCGGACCCCCCACACCGAGAGTGTGCATTGCCCGGATCCACTAGAACGAGAGTGTCCATCATCCCCCCGCCCGGACCACCCACACCGAGAGTGTCCATCATCCCCCCGCCCGGACCCCCCACACCGAGAGTGTCCATCAGCCCACCCGCCCGGACCCCCCACACCGAGAGTGCGCATTGCCCGGATCCACTAGACCGAGAGTGACCATCATACCCCCGACCGGAGCCCCCACACTGAGAGTGTCAATCACCCGGACCCCCCACACCGAGAGTGTCCATCATCCACCCGCCCGGACCCCCAAGACCGAGAGTGTCCATCGCCCGGACCCCCCACACCGAGAGTATCCATCGCCCGGACCCCCCACACCGAGAGTGTCCATCATCCCACCGCCCGGACCCCCCACACCGAGAGTGTCCATCATCCCACCGCCCGGACCCCCCACACCGAGAGTGTCCATCATCCCCCCCGCCCGGACCCCCCACACCGAGAGTGTCCATCATCCCACCGCCCGGACCGCCCGCACCGAGAGTGTCCATCATCCACCCGCCCGGACCCCCAAGACCGAGAGTGTCCATCGCCCGGACCCCCCACACCAAGAGTGTCCATCGCCCGGACCCCCCACACCGAGAGTGTCCATCATCCCACCGCCCGGACCCCCCACACCGAGAGTGTCCATCGCCCGGACCCCCCACACCGAGAGTGTCCATCATCCCACCGCCCGGACCCCCCACACCGAGAGTGTCCATCATCCCCCCCGCCCGGACCCCCCACACCGAGAGTGTCCATTCCAACCCCCGCCCGGACCCCCCACACCGAGAGTGTCCATTCCAACCCCCGCCCGGACCCCCCACACCGAGAGTGTCCATCGCCCGGACCCCCCACACCGAGAGTGCCCATCATCCCTCCAGCCCGGACCCCCCACACTGAGAGTGTCCATTCCAACCCCCGCCCGGACCCCCCACACCGAGAGTGTCCATCGCCCGGACCCCCCACACCGAGAGTGCCCATCATCCCTCCAGCCCGGACCCCCCACACTGAGAGTGTCCATTCCAACCCCCGCCCGCACCCCCCACACCGAGAGTGTCCATCGCCCGGACCACCCACACCGAGAGTGTCCAATATCCCCCCGACCGGACCCCCCACACCGAGAGTGTCCATTAGCCGGACTCCTCACACCGAGAGTGTCCATCATCCCTAAGCCCGGACCACCCACACCGAGAGTGTCAATCGCCCGGACCACCCACACCGAGAGTGTCCATCATCCCACCGCCCGGACACCCCACACCGAGAGTGTCCATCAGCCCACCCGCCCGGACCCCCCACACCGAGAGTGCCCATTGCCCGGATCCACTAGACTGAGAGTGACCATCATACCCCCGACCGGACCCCCCACACCGAGAGTGTCCATCAGCCCACCCGCCCGGACCCCCCACACCGAGAGTGCCCATTGCCCGGATCCACTAGACCGAGAGTGTCCATCATCCCCCGCCCGGAGCCCCCACACTGAGAGTGTCAATCACCCGGACCCCCCACACCGAGAGTGTCCATCATCCACCCGCCCGGACCCCCAAGACCAAGAGTGTCCATCGCCCGGACCCCCCACACCGAGAGTGTCCATCGCCCGGACCCCCCACACCGAGTGTGCCCATTATCCCCCGCGCCCGGACCGCCCGCACCGAGTGTGTCCATCGCCTAGCCACCCCAACCGAGAGTGTCCATCATCCCTCAAGCCCGGACCCCCCACACTGAGAGTGTCCATCGCCCGGACCACCCACACCGAGAGTGCCCATCATCCCCCCGCCCGGACCCCCCACACCGAGAGCGTCCATCGTCCGAACAACTCACACCGAGTGTGTCCATCATCCCCCGCCCCGACCAGCCACACCAAGAGTTTCCATCAACCCCCCTGC
Organism: Cetorhinus maximus; assembly: GCF_964194155.1. Taxonomy (NCBI): domain Eukaryota; kingdom Metazoa; phylum Chordata; class Chondrichthyes; order Lamniformes; family Cetorhinidae; genus Cetorhinus; species Cetorhinus maximus. The sequence continues at coordinate 14,190 of NW_027598880.1, forward strand.
CCGGACCCCCCAATACCGAGAGTGTCCATCAACCCCCCCTCCCGGACCCCCCACACCGAGAGTGTCCATCATCCCCCCGCCCGGACCCCCAAGACCGAGAGTGTCCATCGCCCGGACCCCCCACACCGAGAGTGTCCATCAACACCCCACCCGGACCCCCCACACCGAGAGTGTCCATCATCCCCCCGCCCGGACCCCCCACACCGAGAGTGTCCATCATCCCCCCGCCCGGACCACCCACCCCGAGAGTGTCCATCATCCCCCCGCCCGGACCCCTCACACCGCGAGTGTCCATCATCCAACCGCACGGACCCCCACAACGAGAGTGTCCATCATCTCCCCCGCCCGGACCCCCCACACCGAGAGTGTCCATTGCCCGGATCCACTAGAACGAGAGTGTCCATCATCCCCCCGCCCGGACCGCCCAGAACGAGAGTGTCCACCGCCCAGACCCCCCACAACGAGAGTGTCCATTGTCCGGACCCCCACACCGAGAGTGTCCATCATCCCATCTCCCAGACCCACCACATCGAAAATGTCCATCAATCGGACCTCCCACACCGAGAGTGTCCATCATCCCTAAGCCCGGACCAACCACACCGAGAGTGTCCATCATCCCCCCGCCCGGACCACCCACACCGAGAGTGTCCATCAACCCCCCGCCCGGACACCCCACACCGAGAGTGTCCATCAGCCCACCCGCCCGGACCCCCCACACCGAGAGTGCCCATTGCCCGGATCCACTAGACCGAGAGTGTCCATCATACCCCGACCGGACCCCCCACACCGAGAGTGCCCATTGCCCGGATCCACTAGACCGAGTGTGTCCATCATCCCCCCGACCGGACCCCCCACACTGAGAGTGTTCCTCGGCCGGACCCCCCACACCGAGAGTGTCCCATCCCCAGGACCACCCAAACCGACAGTGACCAACATCCCCCCGCCCTGACCCCCCACACCGAGAGTGACCATCATCCCCCCGCCCGGAGCCCCCACACCGAGAGTGTCAATCGCCCGGACCCCCACACCGAGAGTGTCCATCATCCCCCCGCCCGGACCCCCAAGACCGAGAGTGTCAATCACCCGGACCCCCACACCGAGAGTGTCAATCGCCCGGACCCCCCACACCGAGAGTGTCCATCATCCCTCCGCCCGGACCCCCAAGACCGAGAGTGTCAATCGCCCGGACCACCCACACCGAGAGTATCCATCATCGCCCCGCCCGGACCCCCCAAACCGAGAGTGTCCATCATCCCCCCGCATGGACCCCCCACACCGAGAGTGTCCATCATCCCACCGCCCGGACCCACCACACCGAGAGTTTCAATCGCCCGGACCCCCCACACCGAGAGTGTCCATCATCACCCCGCCCGGACCCCCCACACCGAGAGTGTCCATCATCCCCCCCGCCCGGACACCCCACACCGAGAGTGTCCATCATCCCCCTGGACCGCCCACACCGAGAGTGTCAATCGCCCGGACCCCCCACACCGAGAGTGTCCATCATCCCTAAGCCCGGACCACCCACACCGAGAGTGTCCATCATCCCACCGCCCGGACCCCCCACACCGAGAGTGTCCATCATCCCACCGCCCGGACGACCCAGACCGAGAGTGTCCATCATCCCCCCGCCCGGACCACCCACACCGAGAGTGTCAATCGCCCGGACCCCCCACACCGAGAGTGTCCATCATCCACCGCCCGGACCCCCTACACCGAGAATGTCCATCATCCCCCCCGCCCGGACCGCCCGCACCGAGTGTGTCCATCATCTAGCCCCCCAAACCGAGAGTGTCCATCATCCCTCCAGCCCGGACCCCCCACACTGAGAGTGTCCATTCCACCCCCCGCCCGGACCCCCCACACCGAGAGTGTCCATCATACAACAGCCCGGACCCCCACACCGAGTGTGTCCCATCACCCCCCCGCCCGAACCCCCCACACCGAGAGTGTCCATCGCCCGGACCACCCATACCGAGAGTGTCCATCATCCCCCCGCCCGGACCACCCACCCCGAGAGTGACCATCATTCCCCCGACCGGACCCCACACACCGAGAGTGCCCATGATCCACCCCGCCCGGACCCCCCACACCGAGAGTGTCAATCGCCCGGACACCCCACACCGAGAGTGTCCATCACCCTGACCCCCCACACCGAGAGTGTCAATCACCCGGACCCCCCACACCGAGAGTGTCAATCGCCCGGACCCCCCACACCGAGAGTATCCATCATCGCCCCGCCCGGACCCCCCAAACCGAGAGTGTCCATCATCCCCCCGCACGGACCCCCCACACCGAGAGTGTCCATCATCCCTCCGCCCGGACGCCCAAGACCGAGAGTGTCAATCGCCCAGAACCCCCCATACCGAGAGTGTCCATCAACCCTCCCTCCCGGACCCCCCACACAGAGAGTGTCCATCATCCCCCCGCCAAGACCCCTCACACCGAGAGTGTCCATCAACCCCCCACCCGGACACCCCACACCGAGAGTGTCCATCATACACCCCACCCGGACCCCCCTCACCGAGAGTGTCCATCATCCCACCGCCCGGACCCACCACACCGAGAGTGTCAATCGCCCGGACCCCCCACACCGAGAGTGTCCATCATCACCACGCCCGGACCCCCCACACCGAGAGTGTCCATCATCACCCCGCCCGGACCCCCCACACCGAGAGTGTCCATCATCCCCCCGCCCGGACCCCCCACACCGAGAGTGTCCATCATCACCCCGCCCGGACCCCCCACACCGAGAGTGTCCATCATCACCCCGCCCGGACACCCCACACCGAGAGTGTCCATCATCACCCCGCCCGGACCCCCCACACCGAGAGTGTCAATCGCCCGGACCCCCCACACCGAGAGTGTCCATCATCCCACCGCCCGGACCCCCCACACCGAGAGTGTCCATCATCCCCCCGCCCGGACCCCCCACACCGAGAGTGTCCATCATCCCTCCCGCCCGGACCACCCACACCGAGAGTGTCAATCGCCCGGACCCCCCACACCGAGAGTGTCCATCATCCCCCCGCCCGGACCCCCTACACTGAGAATGTCCAGCATCCCCTCGCCCGGACCCCCCACACCGAGAGCGCCCATCATCCCCCCCGCCCGGACCGCCCGCACCGAGTGTGTCCATCGTCTAGCCCCCCCAAACCGAGAGTGTCCATCATCCCTCCAGCCCGGACCCCCCACACTGAGAGTGTCCATTCCACCCCCCGCCCGGACCCCCCGCACAGAGAGTGTCCATCATCCCCCCGCCCGGACCCCCCACACCGAGAGTGTCCATCGCCCAGACCACCCACACCGAGAGTGTCCATCATCCCCCCGCCCGGACCACCCACCCCGAGAGTGTCCATCATCCCACCGCCCGGACCCCTCACACCGCGAGTGTCCATCATCCAACCGCACGGACCCCCCACACCGAGAGTGTCCATTGCCCGGATCCACTAGAACGAGAGCGACCATCATTCCCCCGACCGGACCCCCCACACCGAGAGTGTCCATCATCCCTCCAGCCTGGACCCCCCACACCGAGAGTGTCCATCGCCGGACCCCCCACACCGAGAGTGTCCATCATCCCCCCGCCCGGACCCCCAAGACCGAGAGTGTCCATCACCCTGACCCCCCACACCGAGAGTGTCAATCACCCGGACCCCCCACACCGAGAGTGTCAATCACCCGGACCCCCCACACCGAGAGTGTCCATCATCCCTCCGCCCGGACCCCCAAGACCGAGAGTGTCAATCGCCCGGACCCCCCACACCGAGAGTATCCATCATCGCCCCGCCCGGACCCCCCAAAACGAGAGTGTCCATCATCCACCGCCCGGACCCCCCACACCGAGTTTGACCATCACCCGCCCGCCCGGACCACCCCACACCGAGAGTGTCCATCGCCCGGACCCCCCACACCGAGAGCGTCCATCATCCCCCCGCCCGGACCCCCCACACCGAGAGCGTCCATCATCCCCCCGCCCGGACCAGCCACACCGAGAGTGTCCATCAACCCACCTGCCCGGACCCCCACACCGAGAGTGTCCATCGCCCGGACCCCCCACACCGAGAGCGTCCATCGTCCGGACCCCCCACACCGAGAGTGTCCATCAACCCCCCCTCCCGGACCCCCCACACAGAGAGTGTCCATCATTCCCAACCCGGACCCCCCACACCGAGAGTGTCCATCAACCCCCCGCCCGGACCCCCGACACCGAGAGTGTCCATCAAACCCCCCACCCGGACCCCCCACACCGAGAGTGTCCATCATCCCCCCGCCCGGACCCCCCACACCGAGAGTGTCTATCATCCCTAAGCCCGGACCCCCCACACCGAGAGTGTCCATCATCCCCCCGCCCGGACCCCCCACACCGAGAGTGTCCATCATCCCCCCGCCCGGACCCCCAAGACCGAGAGTGTCCATCACCCTGACCCCCCACACCGAGAGTGTCAATCACCCGGACCCCCCACACCGAGAGTGTCAATCGCCCGGACCCCCCACACCGAGAGTGTCCATCATCCCTAAGCCCGGACCACCCAGACCGAGAGTGTCAATCGCCCGGACCCCCCACACTGAGAGTGTCCATCATCCCTCCAGCCCGGACCCACCACACCGAGAGTGTCCATCGCCCGGACCACCCACACCGAGAGTGTCCATCATCCCCCCGCCCGGACCACCCACCCCGAGAGTGTCCATCATCCCCCCGCCCGGACCCCCCACACCGAGAGTGTCCATCATCCCCCCGCCCGGACCCCCCACACCGAGAGTGTCCATTGCCCGGACCCCCCACACCGAGTGTGTCCCATCGCCCGGACCACCCACACCGAGTGTGTCCCATCCCCAGGACCCCCCAAACCGACAGTGCCCATCATCCCCCCGCCCTGACCCCCAAGACCGAGAGTGTCCATCACCCTGACCCCCCACACCGAGAGTGTCCATCATCCCCCCGCCCTGACCCCCAAGACCGAGAGTGTCCATCACCCTGACCCCCCACACCGAGAGTGTCAATCACCCGGACCCCCCACACCGAGAGTGTCAATCGCCCGGACCCCCCACACCGAGAGTGTCCATCATCCCCCCGCCCGGACCCCCCAAACCGAGAGTGTCCATCATTTCCCCGCCCAGAACCCCCACATGGAGAGTGTCCATCATCCCACTACCCGGACCCCCCACACCGAGTTTGACCATCACCCGCCCGCCCGGACCACCCCACACCGAGAGTGTCCATCGCCCGGACCCCCCACACCGAGAGTGTCCATCATTCCCAACCCGGACCCCCCACACTGAGAGTGTCCATCAACCCCCCGCCCGGACCACCCACACCGAGAGTGTCCATCATCCCCCCGTCTGGACCCCCAAGACCGAGAGTGTCCATCACCCTGACCCCCCACACCGAGAGTCAATCACCCGGACCCCCCACACCGAGAGTGTCAATCGCCCGGACCCCCCACACCGAGAGTGTCCATCATCCCCCCGCCCGGACCCCCAAGACCGAGAGTGTCCATCACCCTGACCCCCCACACCGAGAGTGTCAATCACCCGGACCCCCCACACCGAGAGTGTCCATCATCCCCCCGCCCGGACCCCCCAAGACCGAGAGTGTCCATCACCCTGACCCCCCACACCGAGAGTGTCAATCACCCGGACCCCCCACACCGAGAGTGTCCATCATCCCCCCGCCCGGACCCCCAAGACCGAGAGTGTCCATCACCCTGACCCCCCACACCGAGAGTGTCAATCACCCGGACCCCCCACACCGAGAGTGTCAATCGCCCGGACCCCCCACACCGAGAGTGTCCATCATCCCCCGCCCGGACCCCCCAAACCGAGAGTGTCCATCATCCCCCCGCCCGGACCCCCCAAACCGAGAGTGTCCATCAACCCCCCCTCCCGGACCCCCCACACCGAGAGTGTCCATCATACCTCCACCCGGACCCCCCACACCGAGAGTGTCCATCACCCCCCACCCGGACACCCCACACCGAGAGTGTCCATCATCCCCCCCACCCGGACCCCCCACACCGAGAGTGTCCATCATCCCACCGCCCGGACCCCCCACACCGAGAGTGTCCATCATCCCTAAGTCCGGACCCCCAACACCGAGAGTGTCCATCGCCCGGATCCCCCACACCGAGAGTGTCCATCGCCCGGACCACCCACACCGAGAGTGTCCATCGCCCGGACCACCCACACCGAGAGTGTCCATCATCCCTCCAACCGGACCCCCCACACCGAGAGTGTCCATTCCACCACCCGCCCGGACCCCCCACACCGAGAGTGTCCATCATCCCCCCGCCCGGACACCCCACACCGAGAGTGTCCATCATCCCCCGCCCGGACCCCCCACACCGAGAGTGTCCATTCCATCCCCACGCCCGGACCCCCCACACAAAGAGTGTCTATCGCCCGGACCACCAACACCGAGAGTGTCCATTCCACCACCCGCCCGGACCCCCCACACCGAGAGTGTCCATCATCCCCCCGGCTGGACCCCCCACACCGAGAGTGTCCATCATCCCCCCGCCCGGACCCCCCACACCGAGAGTGTCCATCATCCCTCCAGCCCGGACCCCCCCCACTGAGAGTGTCCATCGCCAGGACCACCCACACCGAGAGTGCCCATCATCCCCACCGCCCGGACCCCCCACACCGAGAGTGTCCATCGCCCGGACCCCCACACCGAGAGTGTCCATTATCCCCCAGCCCGGACCCCCCACACCGAGAGTGTCCAATATCCCCCCGCCCGGACCCCCCACACCGAGAGTGTCCATCATCCCCCGGCCCGGACCCCCCACACCGAGAGTGTCCATCATCCAACCGCACGGACCCCCCACACCGAGAGTGTCCATTCCATCCCCCCGCCCGGACCCCCCACACAAAGAGTGTCTATCGCCCGGACCACCAACACCGAGAGTGTCCATCAACCCCCTGAACGGACCCCCCACACCGAGAGTGTCCATCATCCCCCCTGCCCGGACCCCCCACAACGAGAGTGTCCATCATCCCCTCGCCCGGACCCCCCACACCGAGAGTGTCCATTTCCCGGACCCACTAGACCGAGAGTGACCATCATTCCCCCGACCGGACCCCCCACACCGAGAGTGTCAATCGCCCGGACCCCCCACACCGAGAGTGTCCATCGCCTAGCCCCCCCAAACCAAGAGTGTCCATCATCCCTCCAGCCCGGACCCCCCACACTGAGACTGTCCATTCCACCCCCCGCCCGGACCCCCCACACCGAGAGTGTCCATCGCTCGGACCCCCCACACCGAGAGTGCCCATCATCCCCCCGACCGGAACCCCCACACCGAGAGTGTCCATCATCCCCCCGCCCGGACCCCCCACACCGAGTGTGTCCCATCGCCCGAACCACCCACACCGAGAGTGTCCATCATCCCCCCGCCCGGAACCCCCACACCGAGTGTGTCCCATCGCCCGGACCAGCCACACCGAGAGTGTCCATCAACCCAGCCTCCCGGACCCCCCACACCGAGAGTGTCCATCATCCCCCCGCCAAGACCCCTCACACCGAGAGTGTCCATCATCCCCCCACCCGGACCCCCCACACCGAGAGTGTTCCTCGCCCGGACCACCCACACCGAGAGTGTCCATCATCCCTAAGCCCGGACCACCCACACCGAGAGTGTCCATCATCCCCCCGCCCGGACCACCCACACCGAGAGTGTCAATCATCCTCCCACCAGGACCACCCACACCGAGAGTGTCCATCATCCTCCCACCAGGACCACCCACACCGAGAGTGTCCATCATCCCCCGGCCCGGACCCCTCACACCGCGAGTGTCCATTGCCCCGATCCACTAGAACGAGAGTGACCATCATCCCCCCGCCCGGACCCCCAAGACCGAGAGTGTCCATCATCCACCAGCCGGACCCCCCACGCCGCGAGTGTCCATCGCCCGGACACCCAAACTGAGAGTGTTAATCATCCCCCCGCCAGGACCCCCCACACCGAGAGTATCCATCATCCCCACGCCTGGACCCCCCACACCGAGAGTGTCCATCATCCCTCCCCGCCCAGACCCCCCACACCGAGAGTGACCATCGCCCGGACCCCCCACACCGAGAGCGTCCATCGTCCGGACCCCTCACACCGAGTGTGTCCATCATCCCCCCGCCCGGACCAGCCACACCAAGAGTTTCCATCAACCCCCCTGCCCGGACCACCCACAGTGAGAGTGTCCATCAACCCACCCTCCCGGACCCCCCACACCGAGATTGTCCATCATCCCCCCGCCAAGACCCCTCACACCGAGAGTGTCCATCATCCCCCCACCCGGACCCCTCACACCGAGAGTGTCCATCATCCCCCCACCCGGACCCCCCACACCGAGAGTGTTCCTCGCCCGGACCACCCACACCGAGAGTGTCCATCATCCCTAAGCCCGGACCACCCACACCGAGAGTGTCCATCATCCCCCCGCCCGGACCACCCACACCGAGAGTGTCCATAATCCCCTCGCCCGGACCCCCCACACCGAGAGTGTCCATTTCCCGGACCCACTAGACCGAGAGTGACCATCATTCCCCCGACCGGACCCCCCACACCGAGAGTGTCAATCGCCCGGACCACCCACACTGAGAGTGACCATCATCCCCCCCGCCCGGACCGCCCGCACCGAGTGTGTCCATCATCCCTCCAGCCTGGACCCCCCACACTGAGACTGTCCATTCCACCCCCCGCCCGGACCCCCCACACCGAGAGTGTCCATCGCTCGGACCACCCACACCGAGAGTGCCCATCATCCCCCCGACCGGACCCCCCACACCGAGAGTGTCCATCATCCCCCGCCCGGACCCCCCACACCGAGAGTGTCCATCATCCCCACGCCCGGACCCCCCACACCGAGAGTGTCCATCATCCCTCCCCACCCAGACCCCCCACACCGAGAGTGTCCATCATCCCTCCCCGCCCAGACCCCCCACACCGAGAGTGTCCATCGCCCGGACCCCCCACACCGAGAGCGTCCATCGTCCGGACCCCTCACACCGAGTGTGTCCATCATCCCCCCGCCCGGACCAGCCACACCAAGAGTTTCCATCAACCCCCCTGCCCGGACCACCCACACAGAGAGTGTCCATCAACCCACCCTCCCGGACCCCCCACACAGAGATTGTCCATCATCCCCCCGCCAAGACCCCCCACACCGAGAGTGTCCATCATCCCCCCACCCGGACCCCCCACACCGAGAGTGTTCCTCGCCCGGACCACCCACACCGAGAGTGTCCATCATCCCTAAGCCCGGACCACCCACACCGAGAGTGTCCATCATCCCCCCGCCCGGACACCCCACACCGAGAGTGTCAATCGCCCGGACCCCCCACACCGAGGGTGTCCATCATCCCCCCGCCCGGACCCCCCACACCGAGAGTGTCCATCACCCTGACCCCTCACACCGCGAGTGTCCATCATCCAACCGCACGGACCCCCCACACCGAGAGTGTCCATCACCCTGACCCCTCACACCGCGAGTGTCCATCATCCAACCGCACGGACCCCCCACACCGAGAGTGTCCATTGACCGGATCCACTAGAACGAGAGTGACCATCATTCCCCCGACCGGACCCCCCACACCGAGTGTGTCCATCATCCCCCTGCCCGGACCCCCCACACCGAGAGTGTCAATCGCCCGGACCCCCCACACCGAGAGTGTCAATCGCCCGGACCCCCCACACCGAGAGTGTCAATCGCCCGGACCCCCCACACCGAGAGTGTCCATCATCCCCCTGCCCGGACCCCCAAGACCGAGAGTGTCCATCGCCCGGCCCCCCCATACCGAGAGTTTCCATCAACCCCCCGCCCGGACCCCCCACACCGAGAGTGTCCATCGCCCGGACCCCCCACACCGAGAGCGCCAATCATCCCCCCCACCCGGACCACCCACACCGAGAGTGTCCATCGCCCAGCCCACCCAAACCGACAGTGACCATCATCCCCCCGCCCGGACCCCCCACACCGAGAGTAACTATCATCCCCACCGCCCGGACCCCCCACAGCGAGTGTGTCCATCGCCCGGACACTCCACACCGAGAGTATCCATTATGTCCCAAGCCCGGACCCCCCACACCGAGAGTGTCCATCAACCCCCGCCCGGACCCCCCCACACCGAGAGTGTCCATCAACCCCCGCCCGGACCCCCCACACCGAGAGTGTCCATCAACCCCCGCCCGGACCCCCCACACCGAGATTGTCCAGCACCCACCCGCCCGGACCACCCACACCGAGAGTGTCCATCATCCCCCTGAACGGACCCCCGAAACCGAGAGTGTCCATCATCTCCACTGCCCGGACCCCCCACAACGAGAATATCCATCGCCCGGACCCCCCACACCGAGAGTGTCCATCGCCCGGACCCCCCACACCGAGAGTGCCCATAATCCCCCCGCCCGGACCCCCCACACCGAGAGTGTCCATCATCACCCCGCCCGGACACCCCACATCGAGAGTGTCCATCATCCCTAAGTCCGGACCCCCAACACCGAGAGTATCCATCATCCCTAAGTCCGGACCCCCAACACCGAGAGTGTCCATCATCCCTAAGTCCGGACCCCCAACACCGAGAGTGTCCATCATCCCTAAGTCCGGACCCCCAACACCGAGAGTGTCCATCATCTCCCCACTCGCACCCCCCACACCGAGAGTGTCCATCATCTCCCCACTCGCACCCCGCACACCGAGAGTGTCCATCGCCCGGACCCCCCACACCGAGAGTGTCCATTCCAACCCCCGCCGGGACCCCCCACACCGAGAGTGTCCATCATCCCCCCGCCCGGGCCCCCCACACCGAGTGTGTCCATCATCCCCCCGCCGGGACCCCCCACACCGAGAGTGTCCATCATCCCCCCGCCGGGACCCCCCACACCGAGAGTGTCCATCATCCCCCAGCCTGGACCCCCCAGAACGACAGTGTCCATCATCCCCCTGAATGGACCCCCGACACCGAGAGTGTCCATCATCCCCCCCGCCTGGACCCCCCATACCGAGAGTGTCCATCATCCCCCCGCCGGGACCCCCCACACCGAGAGTGTCCATCATCCCCCCGCCGGGACCCCCCACACCGAGAGTGTCCATCATCCCCCCGCCGGGACCCCCCACACCGAGAGTGTCCATCATCCCCCTGAATGGACCCCCCACACCGAGAGTGTCCATCATCCCCCCGCCCGGACCCCCCACACCGAGAGTGTCCATCATCCCCCTGAACGGACCCCCGGCACCGAGAGTGTCCATCATCCCCCTGAACGGACCCCCCACACCGAGAGTGTCCATCAACCCCCCGCCCGGACACCCGACACCGAGAGTGTCCATCGCCCGGACCCCCACACCGAGAGTGTCCATCATCCCCCCCGCCCGGACACCCGACACCGAGAGTGTCCATCGCCCGGACCCCCACACCGAGAGTGTCCATCATCTCCCCGCTCGCACACCCCACAACGAGAGTGTCCATCATCTCCCCCGGCAGGACCCCCCACAACGAGAATTTCCATCGCCCGGACCCTCCACACGAGAGTGTCCAACGCCTGGACCCCCCACACTGAAAGTAACCATCATTCCCCCCGCCCGGAGACCCACACCGAGAGTGTCCAACGACCGGATCCCCCACACCGAGGGTGACCATCATCCCCCGACCCGGACCCCCCACAACGTGAGTGCCCATCATCCCCCCCGTCCGGACCGCCCGCACCGAGTGTGTCCATCGCCCAGACCTACCAAACCGAGAGTGTCCATCATCCCTCCAGCCCGGACCCCCCACACTGAGAGTGTCCATTCCACCCCCCGCCCGGACCCCCCACACCGAGAGTGTCCATCGCCCGGACCACCCACACCGAGAGTGTCCATCATCCCCCAGCCCGGACCCCCCACACTGAGAGTGTCCATTCCACCCCCCGCCCGGACCACCTACACCGAGAGTGTCCATCGCCCAGACCACCCCACACCGAGAGTGTCCATCATCCCCCAGCCCGGACCCCCCACACCGAGAGTGTCCATTCCACCCCCCGCCCGGACCCCCCACACCGAGAGTGTCCATCATCCCCCCGCCCGGACCCCCCACACCGAGAGTGTCCACCATCCCCACCGCCCGGACCCCCCACACCGAGAGTGTCCATCTTCCCCCCGCCCGGACCCCCAACAACAAGAATATCCATTACCCGGTCCCCCCACACCGAGAGTGTCCATCATCTCCCACGGCCGGCCCCCCACGACGAGAATATCCAACGCCCGGACCCTCCACACAAGAGTGTCCAAAGCCCGGACCCCCCACAACGAGAGTGTCCATCGCCCGGATTCCCACACCGAGAGTGTCCACCATCCCCACCGCCTGGACCCCCCACACTGAGAGTGTCCATCGCCCGGACCCCCCACACCGAGAGTGTCCATCATCCCCCTGAACGGACCCCCCACATCGAGAGTGTCCATCATCCCCCCGCCCGGACCACCCACACCGAGAGTGTCCATCATCCCCCCCGCCCGGACCCCCCACACCGAGAGTGTCCATCATCCCTAAGTCCGGACCCCCAACACCGAGAGTGTCCATCATCTCCCCACTCGCACCCCCCACAACGAGAGTGTCCATCACCCGGACCCCCCACACCGAGAGTGTCCATCATCCCCCCGCCCGGACCCCCCACACCGAGAGTGTCCATTCCAACCCCCGGCCGGACCCCCCACACCGAGTGTGTCCATCATCCCCCCGCCCGGACCCCCCACACCGAGAGTGTCCATCATTCCCCCGCCCGGACCCCCCACACCGAGAGTGTCCATCATTTCCCCCGGCCGGACCACCCACAATGAGAATGTCCATCGCCCGGACACTCCACACCGAGAGCGTCCATCATGTCCCAAGCCCGGACCCCCCACACCAAGAGTGTCCATCATCCCCCCCGCCTGGACCCCCCATACCGAGAGTGTCCATCATCCCCCTGAACGGACCACCCACACCGAGAGTGTCCATCATCCCCCTGAACGGACCACCCACACCGAGAGTGTCCATCATCTCCACCGCCCGGACCCCCCACAACGAGAATATCCATTGCCCGGACCCCCCACACCGAGAGTGTCCATCATCCCCCTGAACGGACCCCCGGCACCGAGAGTGTCCATCATCCCCCTGAACGGACCCCCCACACCGAGAGTGTCCATCAACCCCCCGCCCGGACACCCGACACCGAGAGTGTCCATCGCCCGGACCCCCACACCGAGAGTGTCCATCATCCCCCCCGCCCGGACACCCGACACCGAGAGTGTCCATCGCCCGGACCCCCACACCGAGAGTGTCCATCATCTCCCCGCTCGCACACCCCACAACGAGAGTGTCCATCATCTCCCCCGGCAGGACCCCCCACAACGAGAATTTCCATCGCCCGGACCCTCCACACGAGAGTGTCCAACGCCTGGACCCCCCACACTGAGAGTAACCATCATTCCCCCCGCCCGGAGACCCACACCGAGAGTGTCCAACGACCGGATCCCCCACACCGAGGGTGACCATCATCCCCCGACCCGGACCCCCCACAACGTGAGTGCCCATCATCCCCCCCGTCCGGACCGCCCGCACCGAGTGTGTCCATCGCCCAGACCTACCAAACCGAGAGTGTCCATCATCCCTCCAGCCCGGACCCCCCACACTGAGAGTGTCCATTCCACCCCCCGCCCGGACCCCCCACACCGAGAGTGTCCATCGCCCGGACCACCCACACCGAGAGTGTCCATCATCCCCCAGCCCGGACCCCCCACACTGAGAGTGTCCATTCCACCCCCCGCCCGGACCACCTACACCGAGAGTGTCCATCGCCCAGACCACCCCACACCGAGAGTGTCCATCATCCCCCAGCCCGGACCCCCCACACCGAGAGTGTCCATTCCACCCCCCGCCCGGACCCCCCACACCGAGAGTGTCCATCTTCCCCCCGCCCGGACCCCCAACAACAAGAATATCCATTACCCGGTCCCCCCACACCGAGAGTGTCCATCATCTCCCACGGCCGGCCCCCCACGACGAGAATATCCAACGCCCGGACCCTCCACACAAGAGTGTCCAAAGCCCGGACCCCCCACAACGAGAGTGTCCATCGCCCGGATTCCCACACCGAGAGTGTCCACCATCCCCACCGCCTGGACCCCCCACACTGAGAGTGTCCATCGCCCGGACCCCCCACACCGAGAGTGTCCATCATCCCCCTGAACGGACCCCCCACATCGAGAGTGTCCATCATCCCCCCGCCCGGACCACCCACACCGAGAGTGTCCATCATCCCCCCCGCCCGGACCCCCCACACCGAGAGTGTCCATCATCCCTAAGTCCGGACCCCCAACACCGAGAGTGTCCATCATCTCCCCACTCGCACCCCCCACAACGAGAGTGTCCATCACCCGGACCCCCCACACCGAGAGTGTCCATCATCCCCCCGCCCGGACCCCCCACACCGAGAGTGTCCATTCCAACCCCCGGCCGGACCCCCCACACCGAGTGTGTCCATCATCCCCCCGCCCGGACCCCCCACACCGAGAGTGTCCATCATTCCCCCGCCCGGACCCCCCACACCGAGAGTGTCCATCATTTCCCCCGGCCGGACCACCCACAATGAGAATGTCCATCGCCCGGACACTCCACACCGAGAGCGTCCATCATGTCCCAAGCCCGGACCCCCCACACCAAGAGTGTCCATCATCCCCCCCGCCTGGACCCCCCATACCGAGAGTGTCCATCATCCCCCTGAACGGACCACCCACACTGAGAGTGTCCATCATCCCCCTGAACGGACCACCCACACCGAGAGTGTCCATCATCTCCACCGCCCGGACCCCCCACAACGAGAATATCCATTGCCCGGACCCCCCACACCGAGAGTGTCCATCATCCCCCTGAACGGACCCCCGGCACCGAGAGTGTCCATCATCCCCCTGAACGGACCCCCCACACCGAGAGTGTCCATCATCCCCCTGAACGGACCCCCCACACCGAGAGTGTCCATCAACCCCCCGCCCGGACACCCGACACCGAGAGTGTCCATCGCCCGGACCCCCACACCGAGAGTGTCCATCATCCCCCCCGCCCGGACACCCGACACCGAGAGTGTCCATCGCCCGGACCCCCACACCGAGAGTGTCCATCATCCCCCTGAACGGACCCCCGGCACCGAAAGTGTCCATCATCCCCCCCGCCTGGACCCCCCACACCGAGAGTTTCCATAATCCCCCCCGCCCAGACCCCCCACACCGAGAGCATATATCGCCCAGACCCCCCAATCCAAGAGTGTCCATTCCACCCCCCGCACGGACCCCCCACACCGAGAGTGTCCATTCAAACCCCCGGCCGGACCCCCCACACCGAGTGTGTCCATCATCCCCCTGAACGGACCCCCAACACCGAGAGTGTCCATCATCCCCCTGAACGGACCCCCAACACCAAGAGTGTCCATCATCTCCACCGCCCGGACCCCCCACAACAAAAATATCCATTGCCCGGTCCCCCCACACCGAGAGTGTCCATCATTTCCCCCGGCCGGACCACCCACAACAAGAATATCCATCGCCCGGACCCCCCACACGAGAGTGTCCAACGCGCGGACCCCCCACAACGAGAGTGTCCATCGCCCGGATTCCCACACCGAGAGCGTCCATCATCCCCACCGCCTGGACCCCCCACACCGAGAGTGTCAATCATCGCCCCGCCCGGACCCCCCACACCGAGAGTAACCATCATCCCCACCACCCGGACCCCCCACAGCGAGTGTGTCCATCACCCGGACCACCCACACCGAGAGTGTCCATCATCCCCACGTCCACACCCCCCACAATGAGAATGTCCATCGCCCGGACACTCCACACCGAGAGTATCCATCATGTCCCAAGCCCGGACCCCCCACACCGAGAGTGTCCATCAACCCCCGCCCGGACCCCCCACACCAAGAGTGTCCATCAACCCCCGCCCGGACCCCCCACACCCAGTGTCCAGCATCCACCCGCCCGGACCACCCACACCGAGAGTGTCCATCATCCCCCTGAACGGAGCCCCGAAACCGAGAGTGTCCATCATCTCCCCCGCCTGGACCCCCCACAACGAGAATATCCATCGCCCGGACCCCCCACACCGAGAGTGTCCATCATCCCCCCGCCCGGACCTCCCACACCGAGAGTGTCCATCATCCCCACGTCCACACCCCCCACAATGAGAATGTCCATCGCCCGGACACTCCACACCGAGAGTATCCATCATGTCCCAAGCCCGGACCCCCCACACCGAGAGTGTCCATCAACCCCCGCCCGGACCCCCCACACCGAGAGTGTCCAGCATCCACCCGCCCGGACCACCCACACCGAGAGTGTCCATCATCCCCCTGAACGGACCCCCGAAACCGAGAGTGTCCATCATCTCCACCGCCCGGAACCCCCACACCGAGAATATCCATCGCCCGGACCCCCCACACCGAGAGTGTCCATCATCCCCCTGAACGGACCCCCGGCACCGTGAGTGTCCATCATCCCCCTGAACGGACCCCCCACACCGAGAGTGTACATCATCCCCCCGCCAGGAGCCCCCACACCGAGGGTGTCCATCATCCCCCCCGCCCGGACACCCGACACCGAGAGTGTCCATCATCCCTAAACCCGGAACCCCCACACCGAGAGTGTCCATCATCCCTAAACCCGGAACCCCCACACCGAGAGTGTCCATCATCTCCCCGCTCGCACACCTCACAACGAGAGTGTCCATCATCTCCCCCGGCAGGACCCCCCACAACGAGAATTTCCATCGCCCGGACCCTCCACACGAGAGTGTCCAACGCCCGGACCCCCCACAACGAGAGTGTCCATCGCCCAGATTCCCACACCGAGAGTGTCCACCATCCCCACCACCTGGACCCCCCACACCGAGAGTGTCCATCGCCCGGACCCCCCACACCGAGAGTGTCCAACATCCCCCTGCCCGGACCCCCCACACCGAGAGTGTCCATCATCGCCCCCGCCCGGACCCCCCAAACCGAGAGTGTGGATCATCCGCCCCCGCCCGGTCCCCCCACACCGAGAGTGTCCATCATCCACCTGAACGGACCCCCGGCACCGAGAGTGTCCATCAACCCCCCGCCCGGTCCCCCCACACCGAGAGTGTCCATCATCCACCTGAACGGACCCCCGGCACCGAGAGTGTCCATCATCCACCCACCCGGACCTCCCACACAGAGAGTGTCCATCATCACCCCGCCCGGACCCCCAACACTGAGAGTGTCCGTCGCTCGGAACCCCACACCGAGAGTGTCCATCATCCCCCCGCCTGGACCACCCACACCGAGAGTGTCCATCATCCCCCCGCCCGGACCACCCACACCGAGAGTGTCCATCATCCCCCCCGCCCGGAACCCCACACCGAGAGTGTCCATCATCCCCCTGCACGGACCCCCCACACCGAGAGTGTGGATCATCCGCCCCCGCCCGGTCCCCCCACACCGAGAGTGTCCATCGCCCGGACACCCCACACCGAGAGTTTCCATAATCCCCACCGCCCGGACCCCCTACACCGAGAGTGTCCATCATCCACCCGCCCGGACCACCCACACCGAGAGTGTCCATCATCCCCCTGCCCGGAACCCCCGACACCGAGAGTGTCCATCGCCCGGACCCCCACGCCGAGAGTGTCCATCTTCCACCTGAACGGACCCCCGACACCGAGAGTGTCCATCATCTCCCCCGGCCGGACCCCCCACAACGAGAATATCCATCGCCTGGACCCCCGACACGAGAGTGTCAAACCCCCGGACCCCCCACACCGAGAGCGTCCATCATCCACCAGCCGGACCCCCCACACCGAGTGTGCATCAACCCCCCCGCCCGGACCCCTCACACCGAGAGTGTCCAATATCCCCCCGCCCGGACCCCCCACACCGAGAGTGTCCAATATCCCACCCGCCGGACCGCCCGCATCGAGTGTGTCCATCGCCCGGATCCCCACACCGAGAGTGTCCATTCCACTCCCCGCCCGGACCCCCCACACCGAGAGTGTCCATCGCCCGGACCCCCCACACCGAGAGAGTCCATCATCTCCCCGCTCTGACCCCCCACAACGAGAGTGTCCATCGCCTGGACCCCCCACACCGAGTGTGTCCATCGCCCGGACCCCCCACACCGAGAGTTTCCATAATCCCCATCGCCCGGACCCCCCACACCGAGAGTGTCCATCATCCCTAAGCCCGGACCCCCACACCGAGAGTGTCCATCATCCCTAAGCCCAGACCCCCCACACCGAGAGTGTCCATCATCTCCCCACCCGGAACCCCCACACCGAGATTATCCATCATCACCCACACCCTCCGACAGTGCGGCACTCCCTCAGTACTGACCCTCCGACAGTGCAGCACTCCCTCAGTACTGACCCTCCGACAGTGCGGCACTCCCTCAGTACTGACCCTCCGACAGTGCAGCACTCCCTCAGTACTGACCGTCCGACAGTGCAGCACTCCCTCAGTACTGACCCTCCGACAGTGCAGCACTCCCTCAGTACTGACCCTCCGACAGTGCAGCACTCCCTCAGTACTGACCCTCTGACAGTGCAGCACTCCCTCAGTACTGACCCTCCGACAGTGCAGCACTCCCTCAGTACTGACCCTCCGACAGTGCAGCACTTCCTCAGTACTGACCCTCCGACAGTGTGGCACTCCCTCAGTACTGACACTCCAACACTGCAGCACTCCCTCAGTACTGACCCTCTGACAGTGCAGCACTTCCTCAGTACTGACCCTCCGACAGTGTGGCACTCCCTCAGTACTGACACTCCAACACTGCAGCACTCCCTCAGTACTGACCCTCTGACAGTGCAGCACTTCCTCAGTACTGACCCTCCGACAGTGCGGCACTCCCTCAGTACTGACCCTCCGACAGTGCGGCACTCCCTCAGCACTGACCCTCCGACAGTGCGGCACTCCCTCAGCACTGACCCTCCGACAGTGCGGCACTCCCTCAGTACTGACCCTCCGACAGTGCGGCACTCCCTCAGTACTGACCCTCCGACAGTGCAGCACTCCCTCAGTACTGACCCTCCGACAGTGCAGCACTCCCTCAGTACTGACCCTCCGACAGTGCGGCACTCCCTCAGTACTGACCCTCCGACAGTGCGGTGCTCCCTTAGTGCTGTGCAGTGGGAGGAACGCCAGTCTCGGTTCTGCTGCGCTGCGACACAGTGTAAACACCCCCCCCTCTCCCGGCCGGTCTCTCTCACCGCAGTGATGCCAGGAGGAGTCTCACACACACACACACACACACACACACACACACACACACACACACACAGAGGATGAGGAATAGGTTATCTTTATTCAGAGCAGTATTTGTACGGTGACGAGCAGGGAAACGGGGACGGCGAGGAGACGATGGACACGCGCCAGACACACACCCGATTAAACATAGCAAGCCCGATGGGGGAACCCGAGGTTGAGGGTTGCGGAGGAGGGCAGGAGGAAGCTGAATACAAGGAGTGGATCAAGTGAGGGGGAAGGGGAGAGGGGAGGGAGGTAGGAGCTCAGCACCGGAATCATTCGTGAGGGAGCACTGGAATACTATTTCATAGTCGGTCGCTCCCAAAGAGAGAGAGAGAGAGAGACAGACACACAAACAATGAGATTCGCGACCACAGGAGCCTGGAGCAATCCGGGATACGGGAATCTGCCCGAGGTAGCATTAGCGGAATTGCAAGCAGCTGATACGAAGGCCGATGACGTCTTTTCCAATCTCAGTCACCTGGAAAGAGAGTCAGAAAGACAGCATCAAACACAGGAGCACAGAGCGTCTGGATGTCTCTCAGTCCCTCTCTCTCAGGGAGATATCTGTACACAGTCTGGATGTCTCTCAGTCCCTCTCTCTCTCAGGGAGATATCTGTACACTGACTGGTGTCTCTCAGTCCCTCTCTCTCTCTCAGGGAGATATCTGTACACTGACTGGTGTCTCTCAGTCCCTCTCTCTCTCAGGGAGATATCTGTACACTGACTGGTGTCTCTCAGTCCCTCTCTCTCTCTCAGGGAGATATCTGTACACTGACTGGTGTCTCTCAGTCCCCTCTCTCTCAAGGAGATATCTGTACACTGACTGGTGTCTCTCAGTCCCTCTCTCTCTCAGGGAGATATCTGTACACTGACTGGTGTCTCTCAGTCCCTCTCTCTCTCTCAGGGAGATATCTGTACACTGACTGGTGTCTCTCAGTCTCTCTCTCTCTCAGGGAGATATCTGTACACTGACTGGTGTCTCTCAGTCCTCTCTCTCTCTCAGGGAGATATCTGTATACTGACTGGTGTCTCTCAGTCCCCTCTCTCTCTCAGGGAGATATCTGTACACTGACTGGTGTCTCTCAGTCCCTCTCTCTCTCAGGGAGATATCTGTACACTGACTGGTGTCTCTCAGTCCCTCTCTCTCTCAGGGAGATATCTGTACACTGACTGGTGTCTCTCAGTCCCTCTCTCTCTCTCAGGGAGATATCTGTACACTGACTGGTGTCTCTCAGTCCCCTCTCTCTCAGGGAGATATCTGTACACTGACTGGTGTCTCTCAGTCCCTCTCTCTCTCAGGGAGATATCTGTACACTGACTGGTGTCTCTCAGTCCCCTCTCTCTCTCTAGGGAGATATCTGTACACTGACTGGTGTCTCTCAGTCTCCTCTCTCTCTCAGGGAGATATCTGTACACTGACTGGTGTCTCTCAGTCCCTCTCTCTCTCTCAGGGAGATATCTGTACACTGACTGGTGTCTCTCAGTCCCCTCTCTCTCTCTCAGGAGATATCTGTACACTGACTGGTGTCTCTCAGTCCCCTCTCTCTCTCAGGAGATATCTGTACACTGACTGGTGTCTCTCAGTCCCCTCTCTCTCTCAGGGAGATATCTGTACACTGACTGGTGTCTCTCAGTCCCTCTCTCTCAGGGAGATATCTGTACACTGCTGGTGTCTCTCAGTCCCCTCTCTCTCTCAGGGAGATATCTGTAC